>NW_026294562.1:194668721-194968721 GCF_007827085.1 Peromyscus californicus insignis
CTGGATCCATCAGACTTATGTCTGAGCAGACACGTGTGTTGGTGGGATGTTTTATTTTATTTACTATTATCAGGATCTTGTCTAATCACAGGCATGCATATGCCTATAGCTCCTCTGAATGTTATTTCAGAATCAAAGAAGATTTTCACCATGAAGGTGATGTGGTCATTGGTGTATTTTTCCCAGTTCATACTTTCTACACAGGTAACGAAGTTCCACATCCTAATCTGCTGTACTATTTCACCGACTTTCACATACAGTAAGTGTTGTTACTCATTTATCCTCTTTCAGATTTTACATTACATATGACCCAGGTGATATATGTATTCAAACCTCTCAACTTCCTATTTTTAATGAGGAAAAACCCTTCTCCAATCCAAAAGTCCTTATTTAATTGTATGTTAGTCTTCTTTTACTTTCTTTTCTCAAAGATGATACAATAAGGTTGCTTGTTTACTCATTATTGTTTCAACATATGATAGTTGTAATCTTGTGATCTTACTTGGCCATGCCTTTACAGTCACATGTTTCTCATGTAAGGTCTTCAGAGGGAAGATGGTTTTATCACAGTTTGACCTGCCTCTTCATGGCAGTCCAGAATTCTAGATGTACTCCTGCAATAAGAGGTGATGCCCCCAAAAGCAGTTACTATGGAAGGATGTGATGGTAGAGTCACTAGTTGGCATGTGTTAGATGCCACTGATTTAGGATTAAGACTGTCAGACTTAGAAGTTGGAAATACTTCTTTGTGTTTAAACATCTATGCCTGTCTTAAGGTTCTTTTTATTAAATTATTTGCTAATCTTTTACTCTCAGACACGTTTGCCCTTTTACATGTTTGTTCCATGCATTTTTAATAAGTTTTTTATCTCATTTTGATGAGTTTGTTTATAAGAGACATTGACATGACTGTGGCCATGTAGGGCTGTTTTGTATTAAGTCACAAATAAAATCAAACTAAGTTTGTGATAGAGAAATATTTTTGTTACTATAAAAGATTAATATGTTTGTCTTTACTGTTTTCCTTTTCTCCCTCAAAATCTACCATTGTATAACAACTTGCCTAAATTTTTTCAAACAAGTTGGGTTCAAGAAGTGTACGTATCACAGAACTAACATCATTTTGTATGGCTTCTGATTGCATCTTTTATTACAGTTTAAGAGTGCATATATATGTTCAAAAGGGAAGGTGTCATCTCTCTCTGAGCCTCTGTCTCTGTCTCTTTTCAACTGTTTCTGAATTTTTACATGCTTAGAAATACTCATCTTGGTTATCAAGATTATAAAACTAATAAGCGGTGGGCAGGAATTTCACTCCACTACATTGGTTTCTGTGTGTTTAAAATTACTAAATGGATTTCATTTTAAGGCTATCATAACTGTTCAGATAATATAATATATGAACGTTAAAATTTTATACCGATTTTTCAGAATAATTTAAGTTATCTTTTCTAGGGAACATGACTTAATCAATTGGAATGCACATGGTACAGACTTTTCAAAGCATTTTTACCACAATTTTTGTGTGTGACCATGCACACTCATGCCTCAGCTCTCATATGCAGGTGAAAGATCATCTGTGGAAGGACAACTTAACCTCCCACTATGTGTGTGTTGAGATCAAACTCCTACCATACTCAGTGCTAGGATTTTGCCCTGAGTGAGCCATATTTTCTTCCATATGTCAAATCCTGTTATATATAATGGATGTTATCCTTCCAAATTAAAATTGGTATTATCTCTAGGTATGTATGTGATGAAGAACATGTGCCTCCCATTTACTTAAAAATGTGTTTGACTTGATATGTTAAAATAAATTTTCCCAAAAATACAAATATTTCTTATGTTAATAATATGATGTAAATTTATGTATCATATGACTATTATGTTTTACAATTTGAATGTTAAGAGATTTTTCTCTTCTACTATAAATATATACCCTTTTGTGTGAGGTCTCATGCATTTATTCAAAAATATTTTATTGCAGCTTATTCTAAAATATCTTGCATTGGGATGCTTGTTTTAATTTTTTATTACTTCATCTATTTTTGAAATTATAATATAATTGGAACATTTCTCTTTTCCTCCTTACCTCCAAAGCTTCCTGCAATACTCTGCTTCCTCCCTTTCAAATTCATGGGCTGTTTAAAAAATGTTGTTAACAGCAACAGTTGTTGACTACCCAAGGGAGGCCTTACTCTCTATGAAGAGGGGATGGTGGTGGGATGGGGTTAGGTCACGGAGCAGGAGAAGAAGAGGGAGGAGAAACAGGGGTTGATATGATAAAGAAAGAAAAAAATTAATAAAAAATTATATGTATATATTAAATTATATAGAAAAAATAAAATATGAATGCCAAGAGTAATCAAAAAAGTAAAAAATAAAACATTGTTACATGCATACATGTTTGTAGACATGTGCGCACGCACGCACGCGCACACACACACACACACACACACACACACACACACACACACACACACATATATATATATATAGTGTATATACATAATGTTCCTAAATACAGACAGGTCAGAATATATGAAGCTACTGCATTGTATATTTTTTAGGGTGACCATTTGATATTTGATGTTTGGTTGGTTTGCTATTCCCTTTAGAAGACTATTTCTCTGACTCTTCACACTCCTTAGCTGTCTATAGATCTTTACTTAGGATTAAGACCTTATGATGTTTCTCCCAGCCACTTTGGTATGTCTAATACTCTCCTCCTCATTCGTATCATATTTAGGTAGTCGTGTTCATGAAACTTTCAGGATACAATATTAATTATAAAATGGCAAAATTTTTAAACAAATTCCCTAACTTGGACTGACAAAGATTTATCAACCTTGCTTTTTAATAGTAGGAATAAATGGTATTATTATCTTTCAGAGGACAAATAGTTAAGGAAAGTACTACAAATACATATAAATATATGTACCTTGGGTTTTATTCCAGAATAATAAACTATGAAGTTGCTGAAGCATAACTCATATAGAAAAAGTCACTTTGCCTGTTTTCCTTACTTATCTTCCTTCTGTATATTAGCAGTGAAAATGGCTCTACACCTAACTCCGTCATGATTATGAGCTCTTCCCCCATACCACTTGTTTCTGGCAACCAGGGGAATAAGACACAAGGCATGCATGAAACTGTAAACTCTGTATTCCTATCTGAAAAATAAACTCCAACATCCTTCGTTTCTCCAATGCAACCAAACACTTAAAGTAGTTATCAGCAGATAATGGTTAAGATAGGATAAAGTCTGCTGGTCTGTGGCAACACTAGCTAATACCTTCCATGTTATTATCTTCCTCAATTACAAGTCCAGCCTTGGAGGAGTGGGGTTTGGACCATGATCCTGTGTTCCTACCTACAGTGAAAAACACAAGATTCACTAAGAGGTATAAGGGCAGGAAATGAAAGAGCCTGGGGACCTATGAAACCTTACTATTAATGAGGCCATAGTCCAGACACAGTACATTTGAGAGCAGCATCTGTCACTTCCCGTTTCTTTATCTGGGTGTGGTGGCTCTATGATGTTAGAGCACCTACTCTCACCATGAGAGTAGTGGAGAGAATCGCCTGTAGGGACCTTTCCAGGTTAGTTCCAATGTCCCTTTGGCTGCTCACTTGAGACAGAAGATACCATTCTTGTTAAGCTAGGTGAAAGTGGTGGTGGACTCAGAGGTTGGCTGGGTGTCTCAGATAATTCAGTATGGAGAACTGGAGGGCTCTTAGTGCCTTGATAGAGGAATGACTAGAGAGTTTTGTCAAATTCTTGTCTCTGAGCCTGGGAAGCAGGTAGAGAATTCTTCCAAATATAATCTCACAGCTGGTTAATCCCTCTCTCTACTGGGTGCAGTATACTGAGGCAAAGTAAAGAAAGGATGCCTATCCCTATTTCTCTGAACTCTAATGAGAATTTTGTTAACATTTTCTCTTATGTTCTGTTCATTCTTTCTACTAGCTCAGAACTCTGAGGTCTAGATGAACAGTGAAGTGTTTGCTCTATGTCTAAAGTCATAGGTATTAATTAAGGGAGTTTTTGGTATGAAAATCAGGCCATTGTTGGATGGCTGCTATTGCTAGATGGAAGCCAAATCGGAGCATCTCTTTATACCTTAGCTTTTTAGCTACAATTGGAACAGTTTTAGTCTAGGTGGGGAACACTTCAACCTACTCAAAAATGGCATTTTCAAAAGAGTTGCAAGTATTTTTATTCTCACCAGCAAGCCAGATCTTGGGGAAAGTCAAAGTTTTCAAAGTTTGACAGGGTGCTGTTCTCTCATTCAGATACCTTACTTGGTAAGTACTCTCTGATTTTGTTTCCCTTCAGCACTAACCTAGTATATGGCTGAGATAGCCCGTGTTAGGGTATCCAGTGGAGGTATAACATACCTTGGTTGGAACTAGTCAGAAACTTATGGTGCCCAGATGAGTAGCCCGGTGAAGGTTAGTTACCAGTGTCCAGCCAGTTATTTCTGAGAGAATGAACTTTACCTATGGTATTCTTCATCAACATATAATTTTGTACTGACCATTATTCTTTACCATGCAGTCTCAGGTAGTACTGGGTTGTGTTATATGTCATTCAGAACATTAATAGGCCCAAAAAGTTTTAGTGTCATCAGTCAGACAGTGAGTTTGACTGTGTGCCCATGGAAGACAGCAATTACTAGGTGAATTGACGTAGACCCTAGGAGGGCCAAGATTTTTTAATGTCTTTTTTCCCATCAGTGAGAAGCCATCTTTCTCCATAAATCTCTAGACAGTTGACACACCCATTTGTAAAAGCATACCAACTGATGGTCAATATATATGCTAGTGGACTTTCCTTTTCCCCATATGAGATCCTGTGTGAGAGCCATCAGTTCTTTTCTCCCTGGGATGAGGTCCCTGGTTGGGGCATGAATCACTTTATGTAAAATAACTACTGCATCTGTCATGTACCTGGTTGAATCTTTTATCTAGTGACAGAATTACATGAGCACCTGCAGGTCATCATCAGACAGGAGGATAGCTGGATTGATGACAAACTGGACTCAAGTTGGATATAGGTGTAGGGTCTTATGGTGCATAAAACAGTGATTAAATGGTGGGTGATTTTTTTGTTCTTCAGTGGAAGACCTCATCTGTGCTTGATGCTATGAGTATAAGCTCTTGACACAGCAAACTTGTTTGCATTGTGAGTAAGCTAGTAGTAGTCTCCACAGATCTTTAACCAGTGTGCCATCATGTGGTTACAGGTTGCAATCATTTGGACTGATGTGTCACGGGGAATTTCCATGGCTCCAACATTTGGGTAAAACCCCCTTTGTCATTTGTATCATGGAGTAAAAATGAGAAAGGTTTGAGGCATCTTTAAGTTTTAGGACTGGAGCCAATTTCAGGGATATTGTAAAGCCTTGAATGTCTTTTGTTTAGATTCAGTCAAGATTAGGGGCTTAGTTCCTTTGATTTGTGTTGTGTATAGAGGAATTTCTGTTTCAAAGAACTCTGGTATCTACAGCCTAAAATACTGAGCTACATCTAGGAATTCTAGAATCTGTACCTTAGTCTTTGCAGTTGGAATCTGTAGGATGGCAAAAATCCTGCTGAGACAGTCTCTTTTTCCCTCTCTTCAACTTGTATCCAAGAGAGGTAGCCTTCTATAAATTTGGCCTTTTTTAGACAACATTCTATAGCCCAAGGTCTGTGACTCCTGTAATAGTCCCTCAATGGCCCTTTTATAAACTATTTTCCCACTAAACTTTTGATGGAAGGGCAGGAGTTCAGCATTTAGTGTCTATAAAAACAGGGTTGTAGAGTTTTTGAAATTCTTTGTCAATCCTGATCCAGGTAAGTTTTTCACTGTAGACCTCTCTCAGGGTTTGTGCATTTAAAAGCAAAGATGAGTTGACTCACCTCTTCCAATGTGAGGCTGAAGAATACATCATTCAGGACCAAGAGAATGTACACCTTTTTCTCTGGAGGAATCAGACTCATGAGAATCAGAGGTCCCAGGTTTCTTTACAAGTAAGAATGACTGTCAGACCACCAGAATGTCTGTCTCTTCTCACCAGGTCATGTGGGCTTCAACTTTCCCTTTTACTTCCACAGTCATTGGGTATTGTTTAATCTGGAGAGAGGTATCTGAACCTGTTAGGTGATCAATTATAGGAACTTGGTGCTGGGCCAGTGCTATGGTGTTTTTTCTTCTGACAGGGGGAAAAACAACAAAATTCTGCTGGATATCTGTAAGTCTGTATCTCACCATGAGAGAAAGTGGCTTTCAATTTATGCAAAATGACTCATCCCACTCAGTTCCTTGTTGTTAATTACAATTTGAGCTACCTCCAGCAGGCAGGACCTAATTATACCTTAGATTCTTTGAATTTCCTTAACATTTTCTAATATCTGTTTCCAGCTAGGTGACAAAGGGCATCTTGTTAGGAGCTGTCTTTCACCATTGAAAAAGTACTTAGTTAAAGTTGTATAAAGTTCTTTGGTCAATGTTAGACAGAGAGAAAATCTATTCTGATCAAGCTGTGTTGTCTGGCAGAAATCCCCCTGGAAAGAACTATGGGGAGTTTTCTACCTTTATTTCATTTTTTTTAAAGAGAGAATTCTGGGTATTGAGTTTTCAAATTATATGGATCATTGAATAATAAAAAAAGACTTAAATCATGAAAGAGAAATGAGTAGGAATTTCTCTTTTCCTTCAGTCTCAGCCCAGGGGAACTTCCCCCTTTTACAGGAATGCTGAGAGCAAGCTGAAAGTGGAGGGAATGCTCCCCTGGGGAACTACTCCACCCTCACTTTTCGTATCCTCATTAGATGTCGGAGGCCATGGATCAGAGGCCTGAATCCTCAGCATGTCCACACAGGGACAAGCCTGGACTATGAGTAGGAGTCAAATAGCAAAACAAAAAAAGAGAAAGTGTTCCTGCTCCTAGTTTGGGAGAGGTGGAACTGTTTGATTGTTTGTTTCTCTGAGAATCAAAAGGATTTTGGTCCCCAACAGGAGGAGGCAGAGGTCTTAAGTCAGGGTGGAGGAGGATGTCACACCAGAGAAAGACACAGGTGAATACAGGGAAACAAAACTGTTGCAATACATAGATTGGGACACACACACACACACACACACACACACACACACACACACACACTAACAGCAACCTGGGCTGGCCACCACACATTCATACACTGAACAGACAGAGGGAACCTGATGTCATCTCACATGGTTCCTGCTAGCAGTCATCTCTGCATTCTCTCTTATGTGTCAAAACTTGAGGTACCTTCATCAGAATTACCAGCAGAGGTGACAGAACAAAAGGCTTTCTAATTTGTTTCATTTGGGGGTGAAGGTGTCAGATTCCTCAGATTCCTTAGGCAGAAATTGATCAAAGGACATTCTGGATACATGGACCTCTGCCTGCAAACCCCCTATGAGTTCCTTGATCCCTGCACTCTTCCTTGCTCTGAGGAGCTCTGAGACACTTTATGTCCAGAGGTCTTGCTCTGACACCTTGGTGGACCCTCCAGAAACGTTGTGGGTACTGACCATAGAACACTGCTTGGACATGAGTTCAAGGCAAGAGAAAGTCTTTGTTAGGTGGCTTAGAACTATACTAGGTGCTCAGGATCTCAGTTCAGCCCTGAAATGTTATCAGGGTGCGCTATTAAGCACAAAAGTCATCTTCTGGGTTGATACATTTCAATTAACAAGACAAGTTAGCCAGAAGCAGAACTACTCAAGTCAAAAGTAAGTTAGTACATTTAGAGACATTACAGAACAATGGACTTTGATAAATTATGTCTTTGTTTTCATTTTGGGCAGGTGGTGCTTTCTATGTGCTGAGTTTTACAGGCGTAATAGCACCTCCATTACTGAATCAGTTGTGCTAAGGGCTGAGGGACTACTAAGTTTTGGGCTCCTGTTACAGTAGTTGAACTGTGAAAGTTATCCAGTGGGGATGAAAATTATAGTAAAGTAGCAGCCTGATATCTCCCTATTCTATGACTCAGGTATATATTGTCTTTATCAATACCATCTTAACATCAAGTTCTGAAAGAACAAATACCATATTTATGTAAAAATACTTTATTAGTACTTGAAAATTTTCAAATAATATATCTCAGCCACATTAATCCCTGACTCTTCCAACCAAATCCTTCAAATTCACTCTCTCAGCCCCTCTTCATGTTACTTCTCTTAAATTGAAAAGAATATGTTGCAACATTTGTCCTGGCCTCTGTCTCATAACAGTATTTTGACCTGTCTTCTATGAAGTTTTCTGGTATTTAGGTTTAGGTATTGTAAATGTATTATTTGGGGTTACACACCCTGCAGTTGGTTAAACAGTATATTATTACGAGTTAGGGCATTCTGTAATGGTCTGTGTCTACCATATAAAAAAGCATCTTTATACAGGGGGAGAGCTATACTTATTTGTGGATATAAGGATAAGTTTAGATTACAGTTAGAGATTATACTAGTTAGAAAACTGACAGTAGTAGGTTCTTCACTAGAGTCCATGCCTTCTGCTACAGGTAGTTGTCTAAATGTACAAATACAGTTACAGGCAAAGCTTCCTTCCTATCCCATCATGCCTTAAGTCCAATTTAGTAACTGTGAGTTATCCAAGGCTCTAAGTGTCATGATTACACCTATCAGAATATCTGACTCTGCTTACTCTTATTGTCATTCATTGTCCAACAGACAGATAGGATTACTGGTAGCTTTTCTACATTGTGAGGTTGTGTGACTCCTTCTGTAACACTGGGAGCCAGTCCTCAGTAGGGAGGCTCTGGTAAATACAGATTGATCATTTCACCTACTGTTTGAAGTATATGATGTGTTCAGCAATAAGATCTTATCTACTTTATCTAAAAGGCGTGAAAGGCATGGACAGCAGTCTATATTTTTGGAGGAAGTCTCTTGGACTCCCCTAAAAATTACAATTCAAAAACAGTTTTCCATTGCCTCGCAATTTTTTTTTGGTTTTTTTTGAGACAGAGTTTCTCTGTGTAGCTTTGTGCCTTTCTGGGAACTCACTTTGGAGACCAGGCTGGCCTCGAACTCACAGAGATCCGCCTGCCTCTGCCTCCCAAGTGCTGGGATTAAAGGCGAGTGCCACCACCGCCCAGTGCCTCACAATTTTTTTAAATTATTATTTTATGATATTTTGATGAAAACCTATTTTTTTCTGAATGTCAGTCATTAACAACAAAATAAGGAATATCTCAGAAGGTAAAAATGCTTCAGGTCCAAGCGAGGCTATCTGAGTACAGATCCACAAAAAATTCTTGAGTCAACATGTATAATCTAGGGATCATGAGGCAGAGAGGAGACTTAAACATGAGAAGCCCTGGAAATATGCAATAAAGATATTCAGACATATGCAAGGGGAAGAGTAGAGACTCTGTTAAAAGGAAAAGTAAGGCCAGGACTTCTTGTGGAGGTTGTCCTCTGTCTTAGACTCATAACATTAAATTCAAACATTTTCACACACAACGGCACACACACACAAGCACACACATAAATGGTACAAAAGTAATGTAAACTCACACAAACATAATATTGTCAAAGTATCACAACTATTTATAAAGACAAATCACATTAATTCAGTGGTATTCTTTGATTAAGATAATACTTTGCTCATGTAGATCTCATCCATTTCTCCATCACTCCGTGATCTGTGTGCCCTTCTTAGGGTCCTCCTTACTAGCTAGCCTCCCTGGAGCTGTGGGTCACAGCTTTATATCGTATATCTTTTATCTTATATCCTTTGGTTTATATCTAGTACCCACTTATGAGTGAGTACATATCATATTTGTCCTTCTGAGTCTGGGTGACCTCACTCAAGATGATATCTTCTATTTCCATCCATTTACCTGAAAACCTCATGATGTCATTGTTTTTCTCTACTGAGTAGTATTCTATTGTGTATATGTACCACATAATGGAGGGCAAGGGACGGGGGGATGAGAGCTTATAAGAGCAGGAGGTTTGAGCTGGAATGGGAACAGTTTGGGAGAGCAAGGAAAGAGATACCATGATAAATGAAGACACCATGTGAATAGGGAGAAGCAGAGTGCTAGGGAGGATCCCAGGAATCCACAAGAATGACTCCACCACAGACTACTGGCGATAGTCATACTCTGGTGATCAGATGGCTGAATACCCTAAATGTCATCATAGAATCTCCATCCAGTGACTGATAGAAGCAGATGCAGAGATCCACAGACAGGCCCCAGGTGGAGCTCTAGGAGTCCAATCAATGAAAGAGAGGAGGGATTCCATGAGCAAGGATGTCTAGACCATGACTGGAAAAAGTACAGAGACAACTAGCAAAACTAGTGGAAACACATGAACTGTGGACCAATAGCTGAGGAGCCCCCATGGTACTGGACTAGGTCCTCTGGATAAGTGAGACAGTTATTTAGCTTGAACTGTATAGGGGGCCACCAGGCAGTAGGATTGGTACCTGTCCCTAGTGCATGAGCCGGCTATTTGGAACCTAGTGCTCATGGTGAGACACTTTGTGTAGCCTTGGTGCAACAAGGAGGGTCTTGGACCTGCCTTAACTGAATGCACCAGGCTCTGCTGACTCCCCATGGGAGACCTTGCCTTGGAGGAGGTGGGCATGTGGGAATGAGTTGGGGGGAAGGCTGGGAGAGGGGAGGAGGAAGGACAGGAGAATCTGTGGTTATTATGTAAAATGAATAGAAAAATCTTTTAATAAAAACATCTGAAAAAAGATATTATTTTGAAGAAGGTATGAGTCTAGTTGAAGAAAGAGAAGAGGGATTCTATGAGCAAAGACCATCAAGATCATGTTGGAGAAACATATAGAGACAACCAAAACAATGTAGTAGGAACTCATGAAATGTAGACCAATAACTGTGGATGCTCCATGGGATTGGACTTGACCCTCTGCATAGGAGAGACAGTTGTGTAACTTGATCTGCTTATACAGCCCCATGGCAGTGGGATGAGGATCCATTCCTGGTACATAGGCCGGCTTTTTGGAGCACAGTGCTTTTGGTGGCACACCTTACATAGCTTTTGTGCAGGTGTGGGGGTGGCTTGAACCTTGCCTCAACTGAATGTATCAGGCTTTGCTGATTCCACATGAGAGGACTGCCTTGGGGAGGTGGGAATTGAGAGTAGTTTTGGGGGGAGTGAATGGGGGGGACAGAAGAAGGGAGGAGAGTGGTATCTGTGGTTGGTATGTAAAATGAATAGAAAATTTCTCAATAATAAAAAAAAGAAAAGAAAAATATTATCTTGGAAAGCTGAGTGTTTTAATGGAGGATTATTTTTTCCCTCTAAATGTAGGAGCTAAACAACAGAAGAACAATGCAGGAGGAGATATTGTATTTTGTACAAAACTTTTTTTTTACATTCATGGTCAGTCATGGGACTGCCAATTATAAGGGTCATAACTACAGAATCTTATTTTATCCAAACAGGTTAACATAGTGAGTTGAATTCCAGGCATTTAGAGGGAAATTTTAAATGTGGATTTTATATAAACATTAATATTTAAACCAGGAAACCATTGCAATAAATCCATAGCTCTGTGTTATCTATAACTTCCTCAGGTATAATTTTATTCAATTTCTGCAGGTATAATTTTAAAATATACCAGTTGGTTCTGGCCCTGGTATTTGCCATTGAGGAGATCAACAGGAACCCTCATCTTTTACCAAACATATCTCTGGGATTTGATTTCTATAATGTCCCGTACAGTGAGAAAAACATTCTTATGAATCCCCTTATTTGGCTCACAGGCCTGAGTAATCCTTACTGTAATTATAACTGTGTGAAGGAGAGAAAGTTAACTGCTGCAATAACAGGACCATCGTGGGCAAAATCTGCCCATATGGGGACATTGCTTCAGCTCTACAAATTTCCACAGGTGAGGAGTTGTGTGGGAAAGAGCCAGAACTCTTTTGCTGACATTTCAGGTGTGTCCAAAGGTAAAAACATATATTTGGATTAGTTAGATACAGACAATTGGAGATGGACCTCTATTTCAGTCACATGGAAAGGAAAGAAAGTGGAAGATGGACTAGACAGGAGGATTAATAAAAACGGAGGACAGGGCAGCAATTTGATGAAAATTCTGTCAGATAAACTTGCCTTTAAAATCCGGATGAATCCATGAATTTGCTGACCATTTCGATCTGTTTCTGCAGAACAAGGATTGTGCATAATGCCGTTGTTCTTTCTCTCTTTTCCAATTGTTTTCTCTGCAGCTCACTGTTGGTCCTTTTGATCTTATCTTGAGTGACAGAGATCAGTTTCATTCTCTCTACCAGATGGCCCCCAAAGGCACAACTTTGTCTCTTGCCATGGTCTCTTTGATGCTTCATTTTGGCTGGACCTGGGTTGGTCTGCTTGTCCCAGATGACCACAGAGGAACTCAGTTTCTATCAGATATAAGAGAAAAGATGGAGAAAAATCAAGTCTGCATAGCTTTTGTTGAAATGATGCAAAGCTCTTGGACTTCATTTCCTGAAAAATACTGGAAAATTCTTGGCATCATCCAGGAATCATTGGCCAATATCATCATCATTTACGGTGACAATGATTCACTACAAGGTTTAATGTGCAATCTAGGGCAACAGATTTTGACAAGGAAAGTCTGGGTCATGACCTCTCATTGGGATGTTACTCATATCGGTGATTATTTCTTGCTAGATTCTTTCCATGGAAGTCTCATTTTTTCATGACAGCATGAGCAGGTCATTGAATTTAAAAATTTTATCCAAACAGTTAATCCTTATAAATACCCAGAAGACAATTATCTTCCTAAATTGTGGTTTTTGTTCTTCAAGTGCGCATTTTCAGAGCTTGATTGTCATCTTTTAGAGAACTGCCAACCCAATGCTTCCTTGGAATTCCTGCCTAGACACATTTTTGACATGGCAATGAATGAAGAAAGCTACAATACATACAAGGCTGTTTATACTGTGGCCCACAGTCTCCATGAAATAAGTCTTCAGCATGTACAAATGCAACAGTTTGGGAATGGGGCAAGAATGATGTTCTTCCCCTGGCAGGTAATATCCCTTCCATTGTGTTAGATCATCAACAATGCGATATTTTGAGAGTTTTCAGAGTCACCAAACTAGGTATCTCATATTTCAAAATTTTACATGTATGTATATCCACAGGAAAATCTACGTTTATTATCATATCTTCCAGGTCAGTGCAGATCTTTGTTGTGCATATTGCTGAGGTGCATGAATAGGGTGCTAGTGGCAAAGAAAAAATGATTTTAGGAAATATAAATTTTTGTCACAAATATCCTCACAATCATCTCATGGTGATATATTCCATTAGAAAACTAAGAACTCTCTCAGTAAATGAAACATTGACATCTCATTGCCACAAGGTATCAGTACACAAATGATTTTGTCTAACTACCATTTAGTCATCAGTACCCACATTTTACTGACTGAACTTTGTGATACTCCCTGTGTGTAAATGGGTATAAATTATTTTAAAGAAATTGAAATTTGCTTCAAACAGTACTCACTGATTCCTTTCCTGAGTTTGTTTAGAGGATTTTCTTTTGGCTGACTGTCCTTCACAGGAAGAATAGCATTCCATTAACTTAGGTAACAATTGCTCACCCTCATAATATTGTATCCTACACCAGAGATTATGACCAGTGATAGTCACTTTATAATTCATTTCTGGTCAAACTCTCACAAGAACTTTAAAATATGTTCTTGTATCACTTTCAGCTTCATCCTTTCTTGAGAAATATCCACATGGGATCCAACATGGATTTAGAATGGAAACAGAAGTCAGATTATAAGTATGATATTCTCAACTTTTGGAATTTTCCAAAGGGTCTTGGACTAAAAGTGCAAGTAGGAACTTTTTGGGCCAATGCTCCTCATGGTCAACAGTTGTCTTTATCTGAGCAGATGGTACAATGGCCAAAAATATATTCAGAGGTGGGTTATGTGTTCTCTCAATGCACTAAACTTACCATAATAACACAAATATATTGCCCAGGAATAACAACTACTGGTTTTGAAATTAAATCCCATTAGCATAAAACCCCGAGTAGAGAAGCATAAAACATAACCGATAGAAGATAGTGTTTTATCATCCCTGATGCTTAAAAATGGAATTTCTTAGCTTAAAATGCCTGTTAATGTTCAGTGATGCATGGGTTAGTTTTTGTCAAGTTGACACAAATTAAGTACACCTGAGAAGTGGTACATGCAATCCTCATAATGTCTCACAGGACACCCTGATGTAGAAAATCTCTACATTCAAAACACAAAACTGAATAAGTTGTATTTTCTTGCTATGGTGAAACACTATCACCAAAAGTGACTTTTGGAAAAAAAATAGTTTATGTGACTTATGGTTCTGGAGGTACAAGTGTCCTTTATGGTCAGGAGGCATAAAAGTAGAAAAGGAATTTGAGCATCTGTGATCTATACAAAATTGGTTTGAGGATTATCCACTATTAGACAGTTTGGATCATAATGAGGTAGGGACAAGTTTCCAGTGTGTGGCATCAATGGAGAGATGGGCAGGAACCTGAAAAAAATGTCTCAGTCCACACCCTGGAAGCAGAGAGTGAATACTGGAATTGTGTGAGGCCTAGAAATGTTCAAAACTCCCACCACTGAAATAATTCTGTCAAGAAATCTGCAAGTCCTAAAGTACCAGTAACTCTCGAGATAGCCCCACCATTGAGAATATATGTAGTGACATATCTGTGCTTATAATTACCACTTTTTATTCAAACCACTACACAACATCTCTAAAAGAATTCCTTCAGTGTATCTGAAACTGGAGTAGTTCATTTGGATTCCATGCTTAAAGATTACAGACCATAAACATTTATCATTTTTCTTTTATCCACCTCTTAAATGAGAAAATATTATAGTGAGCATGTGTGTATGTTTCTCTCCTGCTCTGCTGCTATAAATACATACATACCCAATATAACTTAAGAGAGTGTTTGTTTTGGCTGGCAATGTGAGAATGCAGCCCTTATCTTTGGAAATTCATTGCTCTAGGAGCATGAGGTTTCCGATGACATCATATCCCCAGTCAATAGAATAAAGGAAATACCGCAGATCACATTTTTCTCATTGTCATTCACTCTGAGATAACAATGTATGGAATGATGATGCTCACTTTTAGAGTGAACCCTTTAAAATTCTCTTTAAGAATACTCACAGAAATACCCAACAATTTATTTACATGGGAATTATAAGCCCTGTCAAGTTGGCAAGCAACATTCACAATCGTGATGGAAATATAAGTTTCACAACACATTAGAAAGTAAGTACAGACACAGGATCCATCTGGAAGGACCTCTTGCCTTTCTAGGTCATGGCTTCTATGACCTAACTGCATCAAACTTGTCCCTACCTCATTATGATCCAAACTGTTTAATAATGGGATAATTCCCAGACAATTTTGTATAGATCACAGGTGCTCAAATTCCTTTTCTACTTTTATAGGAATAAAGCTTGCAAATTAATTATGTGCTATTAAAATATTATTGAGACTTTCAATAAACCATGAGAATTTGTTAACTTTGCTCACATTTTTCTCAGATTCCTCATTCTGTGTGCAGTGAGAGCTGTGGTCCTGGATTCAGGAAAATTTCCCTAGAGGGCAAGGCTGTTTGTTGCTATGATTGCACTCCTTGTGAAGACAATGAGATTTCCAATGAGACAGGTAAGCAGAAATCTTACAAAAATGGTTCCATATTTCTACAGGATTCTGCATTATCTCAAAAACTGAAAAATATCTGGAGAGAAGTCAGACAAATTTATTTTTTTCCTACTTAGGATATAAATGTGCATCACCATGTCTTGCAGAGTAGGCATTGAAATTTATAATTGATTTAAATTTTATGATCAACTGCAGATATTTTTTGTTGTAGGAAACAATTTTGCTCTGTACTGATCAACATGCTTTTATCTCACGTATTGTAACACATAGTAAAAAAGTACCAAAATTGGATGTTTTTCTAACTGTATTTGAATAATGATTATAACTCATCTAAGTGTAGGATAGGTTATTCTAATAATGATTCTTCCAAGCAGGTCTTTTCCTACAGAAGATTAGAAATTTGTGTTTGATAACACCAATATATAATTTTTAACTATACAGCATAACTAAAATTTCAAATTTCCTTAATGAATAGGATTATGGCTATTTTTTCTGCTTCAATTTTGAGAAACAGCATATGAAACAGTATCCTCAATGAAGCTTCAACAGTCTGTTATGGAGAGCTGTACCAAAACCTAATGGCTGCAATGAAATACAGAATCTCCATTTAGGAGAATAGGTCATGAACATATTCACAGCATATTTCATTGGGAAGACAAATGTTTAAAAGCTAGTATTTTCATATCTAATATTAAATTTGTTACCAGGGTGATACCAATTGTGAAATTTTTAAATAATTCCTTGTCTTTGAGAATTTAATGCTATGTATTTGGATCATATTCATATATTTCCAAATCTTCTACTTATCTACCTATCTAACTTCTTCTAACCTTTAAATAATTAAGAAATACTCATTCAATTCAATTTCTGCTTCCCAAATATTCTTTGGTTTAGTCACACTGGTGGAGTATGAACTAATTACCGATGGACAGACTATTTTTTAAGATAATCCATCGCTTTGTCTACTAAGTGTAGCTGGAGAATTTTTCTCCAGCTCCCACCGCCAAGTCCCGCCAGTCCCAGATCCCACTTATAAAATAAACACACAGACTCTTACATTATTTAAACTGCTTGGCCATTAGCTCAGGCCTATCATTGTCTAGCTCTCACTCTTATATTCAGCCCATTTCTATTAGTCTTTACTTTGCCACGTGGCTCGTGGCTTACCAATACTTTACATCTTCCTTGTCTTGGCCGTGGTTCCAGCCAGTCCCCCCTTCCTTCCTCCTTCCTCAATTCTCCTCTCTCCTTGTCCCACCTCTACTTCCTGCCTGGTCACTGGCCAATCAGTGCTTTATTTATATAGAGCGATATCCACAGCATTTCCCCTTTTTTTTTCCTTTTTCAAAACGTTGGGCGCCAGATATTGGTGAAATTATTAAGGCCACTCCATGTAGTTAAAAGGAGATTTATTTAATGGCGTAACTTACAAATTAAGGAATAGGTAGGTCGTATGGTCTGGGGAAGGTGTATCGCAGTCCAGCAGTGTTCTCTGGAGCTCTGCTTGGCCCACCTCCACCATCCAGGGGTCCCGGAACGGAGAGAGCGCTCACCGATCCAGATCTTGGGTTCCCAGGTGCCTCCCTTGGCCCGGCCTTGTAGGCTGGACAGTTGCTGAAGTCTCAATGGGGGTTGGAACTTCCAGATCAAAGCTGGAATGGCTACCCACTACAACAAAGAAAATTTTTTTTATTCATTTTACATACCAATCATAGATCTTCCTCTTCCCTCCTCTCACCCCTCCAGCCTCTCCTCCCCTAAAACCCCCCATTCCATTCTACAATAAGGTATGGCTTTCCATGGGGACTTAGCAGAACCTGGTACATTCAGTAGAGGCAGATCCAGGCTCCTTCCCCTGCCTCAAAGCTGTGTGAGGTGTCCCACCATAGATAGTGGTCTGCAAAAGCCCACTCATTCACCAGGGATGCATCCTGTTCCTACTGACTGGGGCCCCTTAAGCAGATCAAGCTATACAACTGTCTGGCTTATGCAGAGGGCCTAGTCCATTTTTGTGGAGGATCCCTAGGTGTTAGTCTAAATTTCATGTGTTCCCACTAGTTTGGTTTGGTTGTCTCTGTAGGTATCACCATCATAATCTTAATGCCCCTTGCTCATAGAATCCCTCTTCTCACTTTTTGACTGGACTCCTAGATCTCAGACTAGTGTTTGGCTGTGGATCTCTGCATCTGCTTTCATCAGTTATGGGAGAAATGCTCTATGATGACAGTTAGGGTATTCACCAATCTGATAATTGGGGTAAGAAAGTTCAGGTATTCTATCCACCATTGCTAGCAGTCTAAGCTGGGGTCATCCTTGTGGATTCCTGGGAACTTCCCTAGCACACGGTTTCTCCCTATCCCCGTGATGTCTCCCTCCGTCATGGTATCTTTTTATAGTTCTCCCACTCCATCCCTCTTCCAGATTGACCATCACATTTCCTTGTGCTCTCATCCCCCATCCCCTATGCTCCATTGCCTATTCCTCATCCCCAAATTACTCATGGACATCTCATTTCCTCTTCCCAAGGAAGACTAATGATTCTTCCTCTTATAGCAGCTATGAAGTCAAATAGCTTCTCAGTTAAGGGTAGTACTTTTTGTCAATCTTACATGTTCAATGATATGTGGTCTTCCCTGAGCTTTCACATGTTATATGCATGATATCATACCTAAAATTTATATATTCAACTATCTTGTTGTGTCTGTAAGTTTCTAATCCCTTGCGGTAAGTATTTCATGACCTCTGACTTTTAGAATCTTTCTGCAACTTCTTCCATGGATTTCTCACCGTGAGATATAATAGACTGTACCCTCAAGCTGCTATTTAAAAAATAGTTCTTTAGTGAATATCTATGCACACATGTACACATTCATATATACATTTGATAATATTTATTAGAAATAGATATATAACATATTAATATATTAGGATAATATATACATTAGAAATTGTTTGCTTTCCCATGAAAAATCCTTCATAATTCCTAATTAATAAGTATACATCCAAAAATTTTGTAGCTCAATTATGTCAAATGCTTGAGGTGAGATTATTGATTCAATGTATCCCAAAATGTTATAGTATCTTGAAATAGATATAGTTATCCTATATATAGTAGTTTTTTTTACATGTATCAGGTGCCTTTTATTAAAGAATGGAGTTATACATGTTAGTCATCCATTAAAAGGTAGAAAATAAATATCTCCACATAAAAGAGAAGGAATAATAGAGTCTAAGGCAATAACTGAAAAGTAGGCCCTGACAAGAGATGTAACAATGTGTCACAATCGCTAAAAGAAGCAATATTTATGATATATATATATATATAGAGAGAGAGAGAGGAGGGATACTGAAGGGGGACATAAAGATCACGATGGGAAGATGTGTAGAGATGACCGGCACATTAGAGGAAGCCCATGAACTGTAGACTATTGGCTGTGGAGGCCCCATGGGACTGGACTAGGCCCTCTGGATATGGAAGATGGTTATTTGGTTCAAATGTTTGGGAAGTACCCAGGCAGGGGGATCAGGATTCCTCCCTGGTGCATGGGCAGGCTTTGGGAATCTGGTGCCTGTGGTATGATGTCTTGTGCAGCCTTGGTGCAGTGGGAAGGGGCTTGGACCTGCCTAGGCTCAGTGTGCCAGGCTCTGCTGACTCACCATGGAAGACCCTGAATTGGGAGATGTGGGGATATGAGTTGGCTTGGGAGAGAGGGCTGGGGGTTAGGAGGAGGGAAGAGGTAGGATCTGTGGGTGGTATGTAGAGTGAGTAGAAAATTTCTTAATAAAGATAAATGAAAAAATCAAAGAACTAAAATTTATTGTTCTAATGGAATGAGATCTACATGAACAGCCTGGACATGAGTGGGGGTAGTGAAAGGCGAGAGTCGAGGGAAAGAGAGCTTGGGGGAGTGGGAGATCCCAGCTGGATCAACAACAGAGAGGGAGAACAAGGAATAGGAGACCATGGTAAATGAAGACCACATGAGAATAGGAAGAAGCAAAGTGCTAGAGAGGCCCACAGAAATTCACAAAGATACCCACACAACAGACTGCTGGCAATGGTCGAGAGACAGCCTGAACTGACCCACTCTGGTGATGGGATGGCCAAACATCCTAATTGTCGTGCTAGAAACCCCATCCAATGACTGAGGGAACTGGATGCAGAGATCCATGACTAGGCCCTGGGTGGATCTCTGGGAGTCCAATTAGCGAGAATGAGGAGGGTTTATATGAGTGAGAATTGTTGAGACCAAGGTTGGATAAAGCACAGGGACAAATAGCCAAATGAATGGAAACACATGAACTATGAACCAATGGCTGAGGGGTCCCCACTGGATCAGGCCCTCTGAATGGGTGAGACAGTTGATTGGCTTGATCTGTTTGGGAGGCATCCAGGCAGTGGGACTGGGTCCTGTGCTCATTGCATGAGTTGGCTGTTTGAAACCTGGGGCCTATGCAGGATTGCTTGGCTCAGCCTGGGAGGAGGGGACTGGACCTGCCTGGACTGAGTCTACCATGTTGATCTCAGTCTGTGTGGAAGGCTTTGCCCTGGAGGAGATGAGAATGGGGGGGAGCTGGGGGGGAAGGTGAGGGGATGGGAGGGGGGGAGAACAAGGGAATCCATGGCTGATATGAAGAACTGAATTGTATTGCAAATCAAAAAAATAAAATAAAAAAAAATTTATTGTTCTAATGTTTGCAAATCCAAGTTCAATAAATCAATTAAACCACTAAAAAAGAAATAAATTTTATTCAACTGAGTTTATTCAATAACATATTAATAAAATTTACCAACAAAATCAGATTAAAGTCTGGTGATGAGATTCCTTTTAAAATCAAGAAAAATTGGCAGTGGAAATCTGGCATGAATAAATTAATGTTAACATATTTCAAATATAAGATGAATTTTACAAATATTCATCATCACAATATTATGGGAGTGTTTTATGTCATACTCTAAAACTGTTTCAATAGTTCTGATCTTTCCCCAACTGGAATGACAACTGTTCACTAGTGCACTAGTGAAGCCTGTAACAACGTAGTAATGCCTATTTACTAAAGTTTCCATGGAGAAGAGTCAAAATTAGAAAACAGAAAGAATTTTTTAATGTTAAGAAATTTGAGAACCTATGTTTAAGAAAAGAATTTTATGAAAATAATTTCAAAGGACACTCACCCTTATGATGTGGAATCAGACATAGAGTAGGCTTGTGCATTGAAACTCAGTATTCTAATGACTTCCAAAAGAGATGCACCAATAGCACAAGAGGCAGTGAAGGTATATAAGAGAGAAAAGGTGTCTTTAATTTATGTCACTATAAAGAAAATGGGTTGTATGAGAAGCTACTGGTAATAGATAACTACTAACCAAAAAAGATACATCACTTTTCTTTAAGGTTGTAGATTCTGAAATGTTGTCCATATTCCAGTAGATTCCCCCATCTCCTGTAAATACTAGCATCACTGAATAGACTCACTGTGTATTAAAATGTACAAAGAAGAGACGGAGAGCACATGAACTTGGGAAGTAAGATATGGGGAAAGTGAGGAATGGAGCTGATGAAAGAGGGCTGAGTTGGAGCCACACAGTTTGTGTGTGCATATAAATAATAACTGAAATATCTAATAAGGAAGATGGGTGATACAAATGTGAAAGTATTCACTACAGAGTTCATACTTCTCTGTCCGTGAGAAAACAGAAAGTGAGGTAGATAACAGCCCTGTCAACAGGTACAGAGAAATGGGTCAGATTTACAGGGATAACTTCGGCTTGAACTAAATATCACCTTCATTTCTGACCAGATATGGAAAAGTGCATGAAATGTCCAGAAAGTCATTATGCAAACACAGAGAAGAAACACTGCCTCCAGAAAGCTGTGAGTTTTCTTAACCACGAGGACCCCTTGGGGATGTCTCTCACAATCATAGCACTGTGCTTCTCTGTACTCACAACTGTGGTTCTTGGATTATTTGTGAAGCACAGAGACACTCCAATTGTCAAGGCTAATAATAGGACCCTCAGTTACATGTTGCTCATTACACTCACTGTCTGTTTCCTGTGTTCTTTGTTCTTTATTGGCCCTCCCAACACCACCTCCTGTACCCTGCAGCAGATCGTATTTGGAGGTGCTTTCACTGTGGCTCTTGCCACTGTGTTGGCCAAAGCTATCACTGTGCTTATTGCCTTCAAGGTCACTTTTCCAAGTAGATTGGTTAGGTGGTTAATAATATCACAAGCCCCAAACTTTATAATACCCATATGTACTCTGATCTACCTTGTCCTCTGTGGAATCTGGCTAGGAACATCTCCACCATTCCTTGACCAAGATGCTCAATCTGAACATGGACATATCATCCATGTTTGCAACAAGGGCTCTGATTTTGCCTTCCATGGTATACTGGGATACCTCTGCTCCTTGGCACTTGGAAGTTATACTTTGGCTTTCTTGTCCCGGAATCTGCCAGACACATTCAATGAAGCCAAGTTCCTGTCATTTAGCATGCTGGTGTTCTTCTGTGTTTGGGTCACATTCCTCCCTGTCTACCACAGCACCAAGGGGAAGGTCATGGTGGCTATGGAAGTCTTCTCTATCTTGGCTTCTAGTGCAGCCCTCCTTGGCTTCATTTTTGCCCCTAAGTGCTATATTATCTTAATAAGGCCAGATAAAAACTCGGTTCACCATATCAGGAACAGGTCACATTCTAAAAGGAATAACTCTCTCAAAACCTAGTTCAAAACTAAACGTAGTTCTTACGTTAAATGATGAATTTCAAAAATGAATTCCATTTGATATCTATTATAAATGTATGTTACACCATTATAGTATGGGTTTGATTAATTGGGCCATTGTGTGTTCAACCAATTGTAATATAGCCTCTTTATCCTGGAGCCAATGAAATCATCCATGCTTGAAATCCAGATTATATTTTCATATGAGCAGGACCTCAGTATACATCTGTGCTCATTTGAAACTATCTGTGAATATCATGATATTTTTGACTCATGGAGATCTGCCTATATCTGCCTCTGCTCTTCTAAGACTAAAGATGGCCAGTCACCTCACCCCACCATATTCTTCTTTAATATAAACTGTTAATATTCAAGTTATTGATTTAAATTTCTTAAGAGCTTTATGCATATTCTTTTATCCAATTTTGTTATTCACATGTTTTAAATTTTGAAAGTGGATCCTAGTATATATTTATCTTGTATTCTGATTACTGTGATAAAATGTGTGGATTAAAATTTTATTTTATATTAAACTTTCAATATACCAGATTTGTACAAGAGTATCAATCTGTTTCTTAATGCCTCAGGGCCCTTTAGTAAATTATCATGCTTTTATTTGGGTTTATGTGATTATACTGAAGAATACAGGATTTTCAAGATGTGAATATAATCTTTTGTGGACATAATACTTCATCAGTCATTGCATAATATATTGCATGCAGAGTTATAATGTAGACTTAGTGAGAATTATATTACCCAATGTCAAAAATCAGTCACTCAGAACAAGTAACTAGGTCTAACTACATGGACCCTTTCCTTTTTACACTATGATGACATATGTCACATTTCCAATGGATTACCCTCACTTCTCTTTAAATCTAGATATTTACACATCATTTGTCTGAGTCCTTCTTCCAGTTCACTACTTTTCCTTGAATGAGTATATATTCTTCATCTAAAATCATAAATAGGTTACAACATGCAACCTTATTATGCCATATTTCTCCAGAATTTATCACCAGTTAATAAAAATGCATATATTATATTAATAAAATATTTTGCATTTCCAAATTATTAAATAAATATAATTCTATAAAATTGTTAGACCTTTACTACTGTGAGTTTTATCCCAGTTCTTTGCTATTATGTCTATATCATAGGCTAGGAGATTTCGCAAAAACAGTTGTTAGATTAAATAGAACAGAATTCCTAATTGTCAAGATAAATAATGCCTAGTTACAGAAACTAAACCAACTACCAAGAGCTAGTGAAGTCTTGGATCTCAGGGGAGAAACTGTAACTGCCACTTTACTAAAACAGCATAACCCCTAAACATTCTAAATACTTGTTCCCATACATAAAATTAAGTCTATTCCTCACATCTCTTTGAGGACCTATCATATTCAAAAAGATGCATACAATGATACAAAGTCACAATCAATCAAAATAAGTAATTGTGGATCCCAGGTTCAACAGATACATTTACAATAAATACAATTGCCACTCCTAAGATTCAAGTTTCACTGAGTAAGATGGGATAGAAAGAATGTAAGAGTCTGAGGACCATGGAGTTTGCTGTGAGATTATGTCTCTTAGAAATATCATATATTGCCCATAAAGACACATAAAGTCTGATAAACATGACTTCCTAATTATGAACTGATCTAGGACCATACTTTTGACATCCTAATTTGAAAAGGAAAATCTCATGGGACCTCAACCATTCAAGAACCACAGAAACAAAGTAATGCTGACAGAGGAAGAAAAAGTCTACCATGAGGCAGAGGAAACTAAATAATTTGTAAGACAAAATGGTGTTCATATATAATTTAGGATTATGTTTGTACACATATGTATGTGTGTGCGTATCATATATTATGTATTATTTCAATTAAATGCATAGATTATTTGTACATATAAGTTATATATTATGTATAGTTATTATATATACATCTATATTCCTATAATCTACACAAATACACATTTATATGTGTATATGTAATAACAATTATAAAAACAATTTATGAGTTTGAAAGAAAGAAAGAATGGCTATACAGGAGCATTTAGTGGGAGAAAAAAGAAGAGAAAAATGATGTAATTTCATTATAATCTCAAAATAACAATCTTCTATTCATTGGCATTTAAAGTTAACATGTGTCATCTATGTTTTTAAAGTTGGTCTTCAGCCTTCCTTACTAAGTAATTAGATAATTTCTGAAATTTACATTAATCTTGTATTCAAAGAGTTGTCCTCTAATAAAAATTAGGAAATAAATTAATTTATACTTGAAGGACACTGAATGCATTGAGATAATTCTTCTTACTCTCAGGTTTAATCTAATAATAAAAATTGAGACAAAATTTTCTGACAGTATACACTTTTATGTTTAGAAACATGGTGAGAATAATAATTTATTGACTTTACTATGGGACAGGTCAGCCTAACTTTCTACTAACATTCTATTGATTTTCGACAATGAACATCTTATAAAAGAAGTACTTTGCTTCAAGTCAAAAGTAACTTAAAATAATAAAATTCATTTTCTGAAAAAGGAAAGTACCATAAAATGTTTTAAAATGTTTTTGTTGCTAAAAGTAATTCCTAAGGGAAGCCATAAGCTATATCTACCTCTTATTCTAAGGTACCATTAAGAACCACAGGATCAATTCCTCTAAAATCCATGCTGTGGACCCAATGCATCTACTGAGCTTCTTTACAGAATATAGATGAAGAGTTATTAACACTGTTGTGAGGACACCAACCCAACTGCCTTCACTTAGAAAGTCTATTTCAGGAGGGATTAGGGCTCTAAGCCATGTAGATGAAACCTCCTGTCTAATTTTCCTCCATATTCTTTCTCTCCCTCTCTCCCTTCCTCCCTCCTCTCTATCCAACTAGCTCTAGCTTTGTCTCTGTCTCTGTCTCTGTCTCTGTCTCTGTCTCTCTCTCTCTCTGGCTCTGTGTTGTGTGTGTGTGTGTGTGTGTGTGTGTGTGTATGTGTGTGTGTTTGTGTCTGACACTTCATAATGGTAAACACACTCAGTTTCAATGATCTTTTGCAAGGTAACTCAGATAAAATCCCCAAGCAAGCAGTTTGTTGACATAGTATTCTTCTTGTTTAAGCAGATTTTGAGCCTAATTAGAGATGTGTTGGTTACTGCCAAGAAATTTCTATCACTCTAGCACTCATTGCATTACTATGCCATGCAGATCATTGATAAGATGTTCAACCCTATACAAATAACTACAAACAAATGAGTAAAGCTGGAATGATGGGAGGGAGTACTCTCCATGGAAGTGTATACAATGTTTTGTTCAGAGCCAAATGCTTAGTCCTGTAAATATGTATTCATGGAACACTACATGTCCTCAGTATACTATATTTAGGAATATGTAGGCAAATCTAAATACATATATGCATGTGATAACAGTTAATCAAGAAAAACACCTTGAATTTGAAGAAGATCAGGGGGTGATATAAAGGACAATTTAAAGAAAGGGAGGCAGAGGGAGAAATATTCTTTTTCATTTTTTCTTTCCTTCTTTCGTGCTTTCTTCTTTATTTTATATCCAAGTTGCTGTTTCCCCTTCCTCCTTCCTTGCAGATCTTCCCTTCTACCCCCTTTCTTTTTCCAAACCCAAATCCACTCTTCCTCCTTTTCTGTTCAGGAAAGGGCAGATCTCCCATGGATGTCAACAGAACAGGGCAAATAATGTTACAATAAATATAAGCACCTCCTCATGTATTAAGGCCGGGCAAGACAACTCAACAAGAGGAGGAAGGTTCCAAAAATCAATAAAAGAGCCTTATTTGAATGAGAAATATTCTAATTAACATACTGCCTCAAAAAAATAACAACAAAAGGAAGACAATTGTTTCTGTCAGAGGTTAGTTACTCCAGACAATTGTATAAATAGAATGCTGTATTGTCCTTTACTGTTAAGCTGAAAATTACACAAGTTCCACAAGCAATAGTTTGGCAGGTTACCATTCCTAGTTATGTTCTGAAGGAAGTAGCAAAAAGAAGCATGGCAGAAAGGCTCATTCACTTGTTTCACAGTATTTTCTTTTCTTCTGTTCTTTCTAACTTCACTTTTTTTGTGAGAAGAAGTGGAAGTTCTCACAGTGTGGAACTAACAGAGAAGCCTGATGGATATCTAATATTTGTTAAGAACATTACAGCTTAGAATCAGAAGTAAGTGAGTGATAAGGTGGGAGGCCACTGTTATGAGCACAGTGACTGGAGCAGAGGCAGGCTGAGAGAGCTAACTTCAACAATAGGCATGGGCATTAATCCTAACAAAGATAATTTTATGGAGAAAAAGATAAGCACAGTGTGAGTTCCCCTGGAGGTAAACAATTTGTGTATATTGGCATTAGTTATTTCTCTCCTGGTTGAATGAAATTAGCTGAGATGAAGCACTTAAAGGATATTAATCTTATTTTGTTTAATGGTCTTAGAAATTTCATAGAATTTTGGCCTATAAAAGTATAACAGCAGTATCCTGCTGAGGACAACTTGTAGTAGGTATCAAGTCTTCACATGGGAGATGATGGAACCAACACTGTAGTTTGGAATCAGAAGTGGAAACTATCTTCAAAGTTTATGGTAATAATAATTTTAATGAAAAATAATTTGGGATAATGATGACTAAAGTGCAAAAATAACAGCATTGATCAGGACAGACATTAATCTAGAATCTGAGGGATATTTGTGGATCATCTAGTATCCAGTTGGGTAAGCCCACCTTTCCCCATTGCTACAGAACAAGGTGACTCTATCTTTGCCAGTATCTGCCAGGGACCAGCCTCAACAGTTTCAGGGGTCTGAAGGACAGAATACCTGGAAGGTGTGGTAACAACTCAGAGACAGTGCTCAAGCAAACTGACTGGTCATTTCAGACTTCTGCAGTTGCTAAGTAGCTTTTTCTACAGTTTCTGCTTTTGCTTCAGTAACCTCAGTCTTTTATTATCATAAGCAAGTAGAAACAGAAAGAAAAGGGAAAATCATCCAATACAAAGTATTCTCATGATTCCAAAGGTTATTATTAGAAAATCACTAATATATTCTTCACCATCTTTTACTAAACACAGAAACTATCCCAAACTTAACACCAAAGCAAGCATAATCTATTTCTTTTTATTTTAAAACTGGATTTAATGTTTTAGAATAGCAACTAAAATAAAAGTAAATGGAGTACATAGATTTCAAGCACTGGGTAAAATTTGAATGAAAATATCATTATAAAGAGAAGGTACATGCAACAAATACAGAAGAAAAAAAAGTTGCTAAAAATCCAATTTGTTACTCATTGCATTATACATAATGGTCTAAAACAATTGTTAATCAGGATTTTTCAAGTATTCAGAGTTTTAAAACTCCAACTAAAGTATGTATAAAAGACACATCTGCGCCGGGCAGTGGTGGCGCACGCCTTTAATCCCAGCACTCGGGAGGCAGAGCCAGGCGGATCTCTGTGAGTTCGAGGCCAGCCTGGGCTACCAAGTGAGTCCCAGGAAAGGCGCAAAGCTGCACAGAGAAACCCTGTCTCGAAAACCCAAAAAAAAAAAAAGACACATCTACAGCTAGGTTATAAGTCAGTGGTTAGCATGTGTAAAGCCCTAAGTCTGAATCTTAGCAGCCCTCACAAAAATTTTTTTAACTAAGGATACAAAAAGAAAGCATATATATATATATATGAAAGCATATATAGATAGATAAATAGAGAGAGAGAGACAGACAGAGTGAGAGATAGAGAGAGAGATGTAAATACCTACCAGAGTGAATGGAATAAAAACTATGTCAGAAAGTTTAAATATTTCAAGATGATTTTTCCCTCCCAAACCATTTACCAGGCCCTCAACTCCACCTTTGGGAGCATTTGTATTTGTTTGTTTGTTTTTCTGTTTTATTTTGGTTTTTATATTTTTAAGACAGTGTCTCATGAAGTAGTCCAGGCTCAGGCTACCCTTAAATCTGTGACTCTCCCGACTTGCCTTCCAATACCTAAGTGGGTGGTAACACACTATGCTTTTGAGACAGATACTCTCTGAAAGAATAAGGGATACTTTCAAGATCAACTCAATGGAAATACAAGAAGAAATCACTGCAGTATGCAAGACAGACCCAAAGTAAATTTAATTATACAACCAGGAAATATTAGGAATACAAGAAAAAATAAATTTTTGCTTTATATGTGAAAATGAAAGCATGCCTAGAAAAATATACTTAAAAAATTTAAATGATATTGTAAATATTAAATGTCCTATAAACATAAAAGATATCAAACAGTTTAAGATAATGTACCCAAAACAGTATCAACTATTCAGATCAGGATAACTGAACAGGTTAAGAATTTAGAAAGTTGAGGAATACACTTAACTGTAGTATATGACACTGTTCTAATCTACAGCTAAGAATCAGTCAATTCATTTTAATAATCTGCTTTGGTGATGCTGAGGATTAAAACCAGGGTCTTATACAATGATTACTAAACAGGCACTCTATGTATCCCCTACTCCATTTCTTCTTGCACAAGGAAAACTTACACATCAATGTTACTCAAGATTATCTACGATAATCTTTATGTGAGTAAACATAATCAACACTAAGTAGTAAAAGTGATCCATTTGGCTCAGTTGCAGAGTGCCTGCTTAATCCTGGGTTTGTTTGATCCTCAGCAATCACACAAAACAAAAATGATCCTTAATGTCCAAGTTGAATATATCTAGGAATTTAAGATTAACATGAGACAACTAACATATAATCATCATTAATAAATGACTGCTTTTATTTTAGAGTCCTTTTACTCTTTCCAGTATTTGTTAAGTATTATGGACCAAGGAAATCCTAGGTACTTAGTCTTACCAGCAAATGAGTACAGTCATCACAGAAGATACAGGGAAAGCAATGAATGAATCCAAGAGAAATTTTACTTCACCAATAAAGAAATACTATAAAATCATTATGTAAAATCCAGATATTAAAAAAAACCTATCTAATAAGCAAATCAGTATGATGGAGAGCATACCTCATTATAATTCTAAAGAAAATATGCTTTTACTACTTTCACTAGTGTGCTGGACATCATACTCATTTCTGTAAAAATAACAACTAAAATAGAAAAAAAAATCATCATTATCTACAGGTATGACTACCTGTCTGGGAAACCAAAAGAATCTGTACATACATGTACTGAACTGATGACCCTCTCAAATTCAGGTTAAATCTAACCCACAGCATGATTGTCCAGGTAGGATCTTTAGAATTTCATTTGTTAGGCAAGGACAATGAGTGGAAACCTCACCCAACAAGGCTATGATTTTATCAGAAGAGGAAGAAAACCTCATTTTCAGGCTTTGTCATGTGAAAGAGACTGCATGCCAGTAAAAGTCTGCAGCAGAAGTCAAACATGCTGTTATTTTTTTAAATGTGTGTATATATGCAGGCTGGTGTGTGTTACACATTTGCACATGGCATGTGGAAGCCAAAAGATAATGTCAGGTGTCACCAATCACTTTCCACTCTATTTATCAAAGCAGGGTCTCTTGCTGAGCTCAGAGCTCATGGATTCAAGTAACCTAGCTATTCAGACCACCTGAGGATTCCCTTCTTGCTTCCTAAGCATTGGGATGACAGGAGGGCCTCCATGCCCACCTGGCAGTTAGATGGGTTCTGAGGATCCAAATTCTGGTCCTCATGTTGGCATGGCAAGAGCTTTCCCCTCGGAACCATTTCACTCACTCCCATGCTGTTTCCTTATATGAGAAAGTAAACTGCTGTATATTATCTGTCCAGGGCTGGAGATAAAAACTAGTTCTGCATATGCTAGGCAAGGACTATTACCACTGAGCTAAACCCACAGCCCTAAATTCTATCCAAAAAGTGGTAAGCTAATGAGAATAGACTACAATAACATGTAAATATGAAAATGTCATAATGGAACCCAATACTATGTTAACCTAAAATTTCGTTTCTTTTAAAATGAATTTTAAAACAACCTGGTTTATGTTTTTTGTTGTTGTTATATTTATGGTGTACATAAGTGTGTGTGCAAACTGTGGTATGCATGTAAAGTAGAGGACAATTTGTAGCAGTCCATCCTGTCCCTTTACTATGTAGGTCCCTGGGACTGACCTCAGTTCCTGATTTGATTTAAACCAGGTAAAGCACTTTTAGCTTCTGATCCATTTTGGCAGTGCCGGCTACAGTGTTTTGTGGTACTGGGGCACTGCAGTAAAAGAACACTTAAACAGATGCAAGTAACTTTGAAACTGAGTGACAGGTAGACAATGTTATGGTGAGGGCTCCCTTAAGAAGGAAGAGCATGTTACTAGAACATGAAGAAAAACCGATCAGTGATATGTAATGGTCATGAACCTTGCATTTTGTGTGGAAGTTAGAACTTGAGAGTGATAAAATAAGAAATTTATGTCAGAGCTGTAATTAAAGTGTTCAAAAGGAGCAACTTGGTTCCTCTTGAGTGCTTTTCAGTAAAATATGAAAGGGGAAGCTACTGAAGCTAAGAAGGAATTGTTCAACAAAAGAAAACTGTACCTTGAAAAACTCTCAGCCAATCCACATTACAGTAACTGAGAAATTTGTATTAAAAAGACTAAAAGCCAGCTAGGGATGTAGCTTAGTGGCAGAATACTTACGTAGCATTTACAACACTCAGTCCAATGCTCAGAACAATCTCAACCAAACTGAGGAACGGACATTGGATATATGAACAAAGTTACTGCCAATTCAATCCAAAATAGATCCCAAAAGGTGGGATAGAATGCACTTTTTGAATTTTATAAAGGAACACAGGGATGACATCTGTCAATAGCATAGCTGCTAAGAACAGATAGGGACTATTTCTTGGTATGTATATCAGAATCAATGGGGTCAGAATAGTTGACTGTATTATGTCTTTCCACAATCCACCTGTGTCCTGTACTATCTTGGTTTATGGTGAATTTTCACATTAAAAAGACACACTGACAGCACTAAACAAAAGGATCAAATCTGTTTCATTATTTTATAGCATTTAGAAATGTTATAATCACTAAGAGTAAAGCATCAGAATGAGGCGTTCTTGTTTACTGGCCTCATTTATGACCCACAAATGTTCAGATTCTGATATCCATGAAAAGGTTCCAGGGATATAGCTCAGTGATTGAGTGCTTGCCTAGCATGTGTGATGTTCAAGGCCAATCTTCATCACTGCCCAAAAGAAAGTTTGAGGGGGCAACTAAATAATCCTATTTCACAAAATTAGGATGGTGTCTAAGGCCAGTGTGAGCCATTATAACCCACACAAAACAGATAAGACTAATTTGATGATCTTTGGTGTCACTGTCAATATTTAAAGGTAGCAACAGATGGGCTAAATAGCAACACTCATACCCTCACATTGATAGGGCTTCTCTTCAGTGTGAACTCTGCTATGTTTCCTTAGACATGAGTAAACAGCAAATGCTTTCCCACACTGTTTACATATATAGGGCTTCTCTCCAGTATGGGTTTGCATGTGAATGTTAAGGGATGTGGAATATATAAATGTTTTCCCACATATATTACACACGAAGGGTTTTTCGCCACTGTGAATTTTCAGATGTTTTTTGTGATGGGAGGACGTTATAAAGGTTTTCCCACGATGAACACATTCAAAAGGCTTCTCTCCTGTGTGAGTTCTCACATGATGAATCAGGCCAGAGGTCCTGGTAAAGGCCTTCCCACATTCCTTACATTCAAAGGGCTTCTCTCCTCTATGAATTCATACATGTGTGGCAAGACCTGAGTACTGAGTGAAGGCTTTCCCGCATTCCTTACATTCATAAGGTTTGATTCCAGTGTGTGTTCTTATATGTTCAGTAAGCTGAGTAGATCTAGAAAAGATTTTTCCACATTCCTTACATTCGTAAGGCTTTTCCCCAGTGTGAACTCTTATGTGTTCAGTAAGGCCTGACCATCAAAGGAAGGCTTTCCCACTTTCCATACATTTGTATGATTTTATTCCAGTGTGAATTCTAACGTGATCATTAAGGTATGACATATTTTTAAAGGCCTTTCCACATTCCTTGAATACAAAGGGCTTTTATTCATTATGAGTTTTAACATGTACAGAAAGTCGAGAAAAATTAGCAAAGGACTTCCCACATATCTTACATACTTTGGATTTTTCTTCAGTATGAATTGAGACATACTGAGTTAGGTGTGAGGAAACCGTGAAGGCTTTCCAACATTCCTTGCAGTCACAGAATTTATCTCCAGTGCACATTCCCATGGGATTATTCAGGCATGCAAAGTACTGAAAGTCCTTTCCACATTCCTCAAACTTGTAGGGGTTTCTTGCATTGAGAATTGGAAGATGCATAGCAAAGCTTGTGGGATGAATAAAACCATTCCCATATTTATTCCAGTCATAGGGTTCTCCTCCATTGTGAGGTCTCAAATCCGTCTGAAAGCATGACGGATTGAAAAAGGCTGTCTCACAGTCTATGCATTCAAAGGGTTTCTCATTTGTGCTAGTGCTCGGGTACATGATGTTTGGAGTCAGACTGAAGATTTTCCCACACTGATTAAGATCAGAAACGTTCTGTCCAATAGAGGTTTCCTTGAGGAAAGAAAAAATGTCTTTCCCATACCAGTTACACTCAGAACTGTATCCTTGGCTAGGCATGCTCACCTCTGTGTTAAGGCATAATTGTTCATCCAACACTTCTCCACATGGCTTAGAGTCACATAGGTCCCCCTCATTATGGTTTTCTGACTGTTGAGGAAGGGATAAATCACCCACCATTTCTATTGCACTAGAACTTTGCATCTTAAAATAATTCGGAAGCTCTGTATCATCGATTCTAGGTTGCAATTCCAATTGTTAAGGAACTGCGCTTTCCACTGTCTCCAACTCTTCTTGTTTTAACCAGGGGGTCGGACTAGGAATGAACTGACATCCTACTGAGGTCAAGTTTTTGTAGTTCTCTAGCATCACCTCTCTGTATAGGTTTCTCTGAGTCAGGTCCAGTAACGTCCACTCATCTGGGGTGAACTTCACAGCCACATCATCGAAGGTCACTGAATCCTGGTAACAATTTGCCTGTTTGTCGGTCACTGTCTCTTTCTCCTCTGTGTTTTCTTCATAGATGTAGACAGGCTCTCTAGGAAGAAGACCATGGGACAAATCAATGGCTGCCATCCTGTGATGCTGATGGTGAAATGTGCCTGAACACTCCCTTCCCTGATGCCTAGATCACTTCGGGACAGCTTATGAATCTAAGTGGACAGAGGCAATCTCCATTCCTCTTAATACAGGGCTATATGGAGTCCTCTTCTATTTCATTTACTGTAGGTACTGGAAGTTTATTTCAGGTCTGGCTTATTTTTTAATTCTTTCAGCAAATAATTAGGAAGTCCTATTCCTGTGGTAGGCATGAGCAGAGCAGGGAAGGACACAGAAAATATCCTGTTCTGTAAAGATCTAGAAGTCCTTTCGGCCAAAGCTCGGCTGCAGCAAACAGAATCGCCCGGTCCGAGAAAGGAAGATGCAGCATCTCAATGTGATGCCAAAGGCGGAAAGTCTATTCTTTCTGGGAGGGAGACAAGCTGAGTGGAGAGCCCTCGGACAAACGCCGAGAAGGTCTGTCTCAGAGCTCCGAGAAAAAAAGGGGGGCAGTCGGCATGATGTCACTTCCGCTTCCGGCTCGGAGTTATCAGCCACATTGGATCCCTTCAGGCCAGGGAGAAAAGCTTGTTTGTTCCCGGGTCTGGGCAGTTGCACCCTTCTTTGAGTGGGCTTGTAAGGGGAGTAGAGACCAGGAAAAATGATCCGTCTGGTCTATTGAGTCACTGCCGTCTGCAGACACCTTTTTGTGGACCTGTCTTTGGTGACTCTGGACACCGTGCAGACACCTCACATAATCTATTTTTATTATTAATGATTATACTGTCTTATGAACACGTGACCCAGAGGCTAGCAACATGTAATTTTGCAAAAAAAAGGTAAAAATAAGAACAGTGTTTAACATACCAGTAATTTCCTTCTCACACAGCCTGCTCCAACCTCAAGACCCGTGCAGCCTCCTAAGTTCCTCCTCAGCCCTCTGTAAACACCAAGCCTTGTGACTGTTGGGCCACAATGACCTTAGACAAGAAATCTGCCCCTGCAAGTCAGAGACTTTTGTCCTTCTTATCCCAACAATTCCAAGGAAGACCTGATCCAATTTTCACAACTTCCATGAAAGGAAGCTCACCTTTCCTGGCAGCTCTTTTCAATCTAGGAACCCAAGAAAACTTGCAGCAATCACACCAACTATTGCCACATCATCTCCACACTCCTTTAGGAGGAATCAGAATATCTAGATTAAAGCTGCCATCTCCCTTTCTTGGTGGCAACCACCAATTTCCTCCTATTCTAGGTTCCCACACTTCCTGTTTGTCATCCCATCTATGTTACTCTATCCACAGTCTTAAGCCAATACCCCTTAGGTTCTCAAGTTTTACACAATATCCTTGGAATACCCTCAGAAACTGAATTATTCATCATGGCCAATTTGAGTCCAGTGTGTTGGTACACATCATACCATGTGCTATAGTTGACCACACATTCGGTACAGTTTATCCAAGCCTGAAAAGCTTCCCCAGGCTGCAGGTTCTTCCCCATGACCTGCATAACTGCCTTGACCCAAGCCTGGGTGATCATCTCTGGAAAATTTCCCATGAAATTTTCTTCACTGCTTTCCTGTATCACAGAAATCACCATTCTTGTAGGAACACAGAACATGAAGATGAGATAAAAAAAAAAAACTAGCAATACAAAAAGTAAGTATATGAAGAACATGGCATGTGCATGCCATAAAGCATGACGTCAGGACATGTAGGCATTTCTGTCTTGGCCGTCTAGAGGCATGCTAAGCAGAAGATCAGGAGGGGAACTCAGGGACGGTTGATGCTCCACAATCTTGGGTCCATCATCTCCAATCTCTGCTTGTGGCACGTCAGGCATCTTATATCTCTTGCCTGGCAAGTATCCATTTTCATGTACATATGTCTTCAGATTAAATCTCTCCACATGTCATGTTCTCTTGATGCCCCCTTGAAGGCAATCTGAGTTTACCCTACAGTTCTATACATAGTGGCTTTCTAAACTTTGGTAAAAGTTTCCTGGGGCTTATGTCTGTGGCTTCTCTTATGCTTGCCAAATACATACATGGGGAAAATGTTGCAACCTTCTGTCCCTGCTCAAGCTATTGCCTGGCAAGCTTTACAGCATTTTCTGTGAGTTCTCAGTACTGATCCATAGAAGTATTTCCATGGTTAGGTATTTCCTAGCATGTAACACTCTGATCATCATTTAGTCCTCTCCCACCCATTTCTAAGGACATTACATTTTCATATTCTTGAAACTTCTAAGTGTAGTAGCCCGCCATCAAGAGATGTTTGTGCTTAAACCTATACAGAACATAAATATTCGATTTGGTGGTGGTAATTTCTGTCCCAATTACAAATCTTTGGCAGAAACTTGGTTTGCAAATTTGAAATTCCTCACTTCCTTTTTAAGCCAATCTCCTGCTTTCATATAATTTATTTTAATTTCTTTTTTTCTCTGTTGTTCTCAATCAGGACAGTGATCAGCTAGCATTACATTTCTACTGTTTTAAAATTTCATATTTCCATTTCTTTTTAATTCAGTGTTACTAATTTTCTCATAACAAGGGCAGAATGTAATAAAAATTCTTTTATAATGTAACATGATGGCCACAGGAATGTCCCTCAGTTGAGGTCATGGCTGTGAAGACCTAGAAAACAATGTTTCTGTCACAGATCGTTCATAAGTTTGGAAAAAGACACCTCCTTTCCTAGAAAAGACAATGCATTTCTTCTAAACAAACTCACTATTCTATTCACATCGCTAAATACAGTTGAAAGATAAGTCACCTCTTTTCCTAGAAAAAGCAATGTGTTTCTTATACTTGTACAGATTCACTAAGCTCTCTCTCTTTGGCTTTCCCTGAAGTTTGGTCATCTGTACTCAATGGACATTGCTGATATACAACATAAATCAAGACCAAGGATAAAACTCAATCACTGTTTTCCTTCAATGCTTGCTCACCTAGTAACTACCCAAAACACTCATTGATTGTGTCAGCCCTGTTCCATTTCTCCCAACATATCTCCATCTTGTATTCTGAAAACATGGCTAACATCCTATCATTGACGAGGTAACCTTTCTTGTGTATTCAGTTTGGGATTCTACAAAACCACAACTGCTTCCTTACCATGATCTTCTAGATGACCTATGTGGTTCACAGTCCCTAATAGAAATAATTCACCTGTTATGGGATGTTCTGTATGGCAAATGTGTTGCTCTGATTGGTTGGTAAATAAAGCACTGATTGGCCAGTAGTCAGTGTGGTGGTATTGTGTTCCCCAAAATATTGTGTACCTTAATAAACTTGGGGTCAGAGAACAGAAAAGCCACAAGATACTTAGGCCAGAAAATGTTAGCACACGCCTTTAATCCTAGCATTCCAGAGATAGAAATCCCTCTGGATCTCTGTGAGTTCAAGGCCACATTGGAAACAGCCAGGCATGGTGACTCATGCCTTTAATCCCAGAAAGCAGCCTTTAATCCCAGGGAGTGGTGATAGAAAGCAGAAAGGTTTATAAAGCATGAGGATCAGAAACTAGAAGCATTTGCCTGGTTAAGCATTTTGGCTGGTTATGCATTTAGGTTTCTAGCAGCAGTTCAGCTGAGAGCCATTGGGATGAGGACACAGAAGCTTCCAGTCTGAGGAAACAAGACCAGCTGAGGATCTGGTGAGGTGAGATAGCTGTGGCTTGTTCTGTCTCTCTGATCTACCAGCATTGACCCTGATACCTGGCTCAGGTTTGATTTTATTAATAAGAACTTTTAAGATTCATGCTACAAGTCAGGCAGGAGGAAGTATAGGTGGGACAAGGAGGAGAATAAAGCTGGGAAGTGGAAGGCTGAGAGACACTGCCAGCCGCCGTGATGTCAAACAGCATGTGAAGATGCCGGTAAGCCACAAGCCACGTGGCAAGGTATAGATTTATAGAAATGGATTAATTTAAGCTATAAGAACAGTTAGCAAGAAGCTTGGTACGGCCATACAGTTTGTAACCAATATAAGTCTCTGTGTTTACTTGGTTGGGTCTGAGAGGCTGTGGGACTTGCAGGTGAGAGAGATTTGCCCTGACTGTGGGCCAGGCAAGAAAACTCTAGCTACAATCACCTTTTTCTTACCACCTCCATCAGGACTGCCAAAAACCTATTCTATTTGGTCCCCTCATGTCCTGTTCTTCCCAGCTCACTCTTCTAAATTATTCATGAACTTATCTCACTGAACTTCTGGGAATTTGATGCTCTTCTCTAATCAGTTTTTATTCTACACTCTTCATAGTCCTATGTCATGTCCTCAAGTGACTGAAGGTTCAGTGAGAGAACCTGACTCAAAACTAAACGGAACAGCTATGGGCCACTGTTTCTGATGAGGGTATCAAAAGAACTTACCCTGGGATTTAACAAGCATTTTTTTTTTTTTTTTTTTTTTTTTTTTGGTTTTTCGAGACAGGGTTTCTCTGTGTAGCTTTGCGCCTTTCCTGGAACTCACTTGGTAGCCCAGGCTGGCCTCGAACTCACAAAGATCCGCCTGCCTCTGCCTCCCGAGTGCTGGGATTAAAGGCGTGCGCCACCACCGCCCGGCTTAACAAGCATTTTTGACAAAACTTCACATTCATTTACAAACTGAAATAGATCCACATCTCCCACCCTGTACAGACAACAATTTAAAATGAGCTAGAGATTCCACTCAAAACATGAAACCTGAAATCTTGGGAAGAAAATATAGAGAATACAGTTGAAATTACAGATAAAGGCAGAACTCTATGCAATTCAACAGCATGTGAAATTGCTTCAAGAATCAACAAATGAGAGTATGTGAAATTATTTTCTTCACAGCAAAGGAAATTAAATTTCAGAGAGAAGACAAACTATACAATGGGCAAAAATCATTGCAAACTGTACATCATACAAGGTTTAATAAAAAAATAGGTAAATAAATATGAAAAGAAAAATTATAAATACAAAATTGCCAGTCACTGAATTGTCTAAAAATACAGACAGTTCTGAAAAGAAGAAATACCAAAGCCAGTAAACATTGCCTTTTAATCTTCAACATCCTAAGCTATCAGAACAATCTGAATTAAGACCACATGGAGATTTCACCTTACCCAGACACAAATAGGTATAGCAAGATAATAAATGAGAACAAATGGTGAGGTTGAGAGAAATTAGGAATGATTATCTACTCTGCATGTGGGTAGTAACACAGTCACTATAAGAATCTGGGTGAAGGATTATATTATGTTAAGAATAAAAATACTGAGTCACCAGCTATAGGAATTATGTGCATATACCCCAAAAATACCTTAGAAAACTTCAGAAATACTAGTTCATCCACATTTATTGCCAGTCTATTTGCAATGTCAAGAAACTAGAACCTGTCTAGATATTCATCAATATAAGAGTAGATAATGACAATGTAATGTATATGATGGGAAGACATGCAGAGATGACCGGCCACACTAGTGGAAACCCATGAACTATAGACTAGTGGCTGTGGAGCCTGCTTGGGACTGGACTAGGCCTTCTGGATATGGAAGACGATTGTTTGGCTGGAACTGTTTTGGGGGGCACCCAGGCAGGGGAATCAGGATCCATCCCTGGTACATGGGCAGGCTTTTGGGAGCCCGGCACCTGTGGTGTGATGCCTTGCACAGCCTTGGTGCAGTGGGGAGAGGCTTGGACCTGCCTAGGCTCAGTGTGCTGGACTCTGCTGACTCTCCATGGGAGACCTTGATTTGGAGGATGTGAGATGTGGGGTAGCTTGGGAGGGAGGGCTCCTGGGTGGGAGGAGAGAAAAGGGGGGACCTGTGGGTGGTATGTAGGGTGAGTAGAAAATTTCTTAATAAAGGAAAATGAAAAGAAAAAAATAAAATGTACTGTATAAACAAAAATAATTTTTTAAGTGGGAAAATTAATTTATGAAATTTGCAAAAGGATAAGTAGAACTAGAAATGTATATTTCTTTAACTTGAAAAGATGTGTTGCTTTTATTTAACAATGTAAAGATATGTTGCTGTTTTATGTTGCCTTTCTATGGTACCTGGTTGGTCTAATAAGAGGCTGAACAAACAATAGTGAGGGAGAGAGGGCAGGGAGAGTATACAGGATGAGGAATTTAGGCATGGGGATGAAAGAAGAGAGATGCCAGGAAGACACCAGGGGACAGAAAGACAGACATGGAGGAAGCAGAAAAGTAAGGCATACACAATGAAGAAAAGATAAAAGCAATGAATCAAAAAGTAGAAGAGTATAAACTGATTAAATTCAGTTATAAGTGCTAGTGGTACAAGCCAAAACTTAGGCCAAGCATTCATAATTAATACTAAGTCTCTGTAACTTTATTTGCTTTTTAATCTTCAGCCCAAAGAAAATTTCAACTACAAATGGCATCCATTTTGGGGGATGAATTCCCACATAGGGCCTGAAAAAGAGAGACAGAAAAAGACAGGGATGCTTTAAGAGTCACTGCTGTGTAGCAGAGCACTTGAGCACCCAGCATACTAAGTAGAAACAGCAAACTAAGTAAAAATAACCGCCACAGTGTGGGCACCAACTGCCTAGAGACAGGCAGTAAAATGCAGCTTTCAGTTAAATGCAGTTCCCAGTTAAATGCAGGCTTAGGATTCACTTCTTCCAAAACCAGGGAAGGGGTGGCGCCAAATGTTTGAACCTCATGGTGGAGGGCCTAGGTGCTATTTAGCTGTTTAAGGTTTGGGTCACACATTCAGAGTGCCACAGGTGCACAAAAAATAGGCACAGATTTTTAAAAAAAACATCTTTTAAACAGATATGCATAGTGCATAAGTGCCTAAGAAAGAAAAGAAAATGGACATAGATAGTCATAGGAAAAACTAAATAGTTTAAAAATAATCAAGTAAAGTTTTTAAAGAAAGAGTAAACTAACTTAAGGAGAATAAGTCATGTAAAGATTGAAAGTGAGGCCAGCTCCCATTGGGCCAAGAGGTGATTGACTCTTCTCACACCCAGAGAGTCCTGCCCCTAGTACCCAAGCCCTGTGACACAGCCAGTCCCTGGGAACCCCCACCCAACTGTGACCCAGTTGCTGGCTAGCAGGGAAAACTTCCAGAGGAAGCCCCTCAAACAAAACTCTCCATTGGACCCTGCAATCTACACGTCTTGCCCCAATATCCATCTGCCTGAGACCCCAGTAACATACTGAGGCATGGAAACCAAACTGCCAGTTCTCATTGGACCAAGAGATGAGTGACTCTGCTCATACCCTGAGAGTCCTGCCCCTAGGACCCAGGCCCTGGGACACAGCCAGTCCCTGGGCACTCCCACCCAACTTTTCCCCAGTTGCCAGCCAGCAGGGAAAACTCCTGTGGGAAGACCCCCCAACCAAGACCCCTCATCAGACCCAGCAATCTACATGCCCTGCCCCAATACCCATCTGTCTGAGACCCCAGTAACTTCCTGATACAAGGAAACCAAACCACCAGCTCTCATTGGACCAAGAGTAACATCCTGAGACACAGACTCTGTCAGCTCTGACTGGACCAACAGTCCTGATAAGACCAAGAGTGGCACTGTGAGTCACAGAATCAACTAGCTTGGATTGAGCCAAGAGCAGTTCCCTGAAATACAGAATCTCCCAGCTCAAATTAGACCAATAGCTAAGTTTGGACCCAGAGGGGCCCCCTGAGACACAGACACAGCAAGCACAGAATGGACCAACAGCAACTTGCTCAGACACAGGTACCTCTTATACCCATTAGAGGAAGAGATGGGCAGACATCAATGCAAAAATACATACAACAACATAAAGAGTAATACAGCATCACCAGAACCTAGCCCTCCTCCAACATCAAGACCTGAACATCACAATGTAGAAGAAGCAAAAGAAGATGACTGTAAAAATAGCCTTGATCCTGCCCCCGGACTTCCCTTCTGGACCAGAAGTGAGTGTCTGGGCTCAGCCTAGATCCCATCCCTGGGCACCAGTCACTTTGATAGGGAAGACCTGCCCAACTTGGCCCCAGGTACTGGCCACCGAGCAGGTTCCCTTCTAGCCCTACCAGGAAGACTCCCCTTCTTCAAGACCCCTGGCAGACCCTGCAATCTCCATGCCCTACCCCAACGCCCACCCACCCGAGACCCCAGCCATTTCCTGAGACTTAGAGACTGGCCCCCAGCTCCCATCCTGCCACGGACTTCCCTTCTGGACAAGAGCTCCCATCCTGCCCTGGACTTCCCTTCTGGACAGGAGCACCCATCCAGCCCCGGACTTCCCATCTGGACAAGAGCTCCCATCCTGCCCTGGACTTCCCATCTGGACAAGAGTTCCCATCCTGCCCTGGAGTTCCCATTTGGACAAGAGACCTCCCATCTGGACAAGAGAGAGAGACTTCCTGAATCTGTCAGCTATGTCTTATTCAACTGCACTGATAAGACCAAGAATGAACCACAAGGAGATGGGCAGATGTCAAGGCAGAAGTACATACAACAAAATGAAGAGCAATACAGCATCACCAGAACCTAGCCCTTCTCCAACATCTAGACCTGAACATCAAAAATTGGAAGAAGCATAAGAAAACAGCCTTATGAATAACATCACAAAGAAGGTAGAGGCTTGTGTACAGGAAAAGACAAAAAAATGGGAAGAACGCTATAAAAAACTAGAGGAAAGGACAAACAAAGTTGAAAAAAACAATAAAGTCCTGGAAGAAAACAATAAAGCACTGAAAGAAAATCATGAAAAAGCAATGAAACAAATGAAGGAAACAATCCAAGACCTGAAAAGGGAAATAGAAAAAATGAAGAAGACACAAACAGAGGGAATGCTGGAAATAGAAAATCTGAGTAAACGATCGGGAACTTCAGATGTAAATATAACCAAAAGAATGCAAGAGATGGAAGAGAGGATCTCTGGCGTTGAAGATAAGGTAGAAGAAATAGATTCATCAGTCAAAGAAAACACTAAAGCCAACAAAGTCATGAACCAAAATGTCCAAGAAATTTGGGACACCATGAAAAGATCAAACCAATGAATAATAGGGAAAGAAATAGGAGAAGAATACCAACTCAAAGCCACAGAAAATATATTCAACAAGAACATAGAAGAAAATTTTCCCAACTTAAAGAAGGAAATGCCTATGAAGATACAAGAAGCCTATAGAACACCAAACAGACTAGACCCCTAAAAAAGTCCCCTCACCACATAATAATTAAACAACTAAATGTACAGAATAAAGAAAAAATATTAAGAGCAGCAAAGGAAAAAGGCCAAGTGAATTATAAAGGCAAACCCATCAGAATAACACCCGATTTCTCAATGGGGACTTTGAAAGCCAGAAGGACCTGAACAGATGTAATGCAGACACTAAGAGACCATGGATGCCAGCCTAGACCATTATACCCAGCAAAACTTTCAATCATCATAGAGGGAGTGAACAAGACATTCCAAGACAAAGCCATATTTAAACAATATTTATCCACAAACCCAGCAATACAGAAAGCACTAGAAGGAAAATTCCAACCTAAGGAAGTCAGATACACCCTCGAAAACACAGGCAATAGATAAAGCCACAGCAGTAAACCCCAATGAAGAGAAGTACACACACATCACCACCAAAAAATAACAGGAATGAACAATCACTGGTCATTATATCCCCTAATATCAATGGACTTAATTCACCTATAAAAAGACAGGCTTATAGAATGGATACAAAAGCAGGACCCATCTTTCTGCTGCACACAAGAAACACATCTCAAATTCAAAGATAGACACTACCTATGAATAAAAGGCTGGGAAAAGGCTTTCTAATCAAACAGTCTTAAGAAACAAGCGGGTGTAGCCATCCTGATATCCAGCAAAATAGACTTCAAACTCAAATCAATCAAAAGAGATCAAGAAGGGCATTACATACTCATCACAGGAAAGATCCACCAAGATGAAGTTTCAATTCTGAACATTTATGCCACAAACACAAGGGCACCCACATAGGTAAAAGAAACATTACTAAAGCTTAAACCACATATAAAACCCCACACATTAATAGTGGGAGACTTCAACACCCAACTTTCACCACTGAACAGATCTCCCAAATTGAAAGTTAACAGAGAAATAAAGGACTTAACTGATGTTATGACTCAAATGGACTTAATCAATATCTACAGAACATTCCATCCTAACAAAAAAGAATATACCGTCTTCACAGCACCCCATAGAACCTTCTCTAAAATCGACCACATATTGGCCACAAAGCAAATATCAACAGACACAAAACAATTGGAATAACCTTCTGTGTTCTACCAGACCTCCATGGTTTAAAGTTAGATTTCAACAACAACAAAAACTACAGAAAACCTACAATCTCATGGAAACTGAATAATGCTCAACGGAATAACCAATGGGTTAAGGAAGAAATAAAGAAAAAAATTAAAGACTTCTTAGAGATCAACGAAAATGAAGACACCACATACCCAAACTTATAGGACACTATGAAAGCAGTGCTAAGAGGGAAATTCATAACACTAAATGCTCACATGAAGAAGTTGGAGAAATCTCACACTAGTGACTTAAAAGCACACCTGAAAGCTCTAGAACAAGAAGAAGCAAAGTCTCCCAGGAAGAACAGACGCCAGGAAATTATCAAAGTGAGAGCTGAAATCAATAAAATAAAAACAAAGAGAACAATACAAAAATTAATGAAAAAAAGAGTTGGTTCTTTGAGAAAATCAACAAGATAGACAAGCCCTTATCCAAACTAACCAAAAGACAGAGAGAGAGAGCAATAAGACAACATAAGGAGATTAAGGGGATACAAATTGGAAAGGAAGAAGTCAAGCTCTCCCTATTTTAAGATGACATGATAGTATACTTGAGTGACCCCAAAGATTCCACCAAGGAACTTATACAGCTTATAAACACCTTCAGCAACATAGCAGGATACAAGAGCAACTCAAAAAAATCAGTAGCCCTCATATACAATTGACAAAGAAGCAGAGAAGGAAATCAGAGATACATCACCCTTTACAATAGCCACAAATGACATAAAATACCTTGGGGTAACACTAAACAAGCAAGTGAAGGACCTATATGACAAGAACTTTAAGTCCCTCAAAAAAAAAAGTAATTGAGCCGGGTGGGGGTGGCGCACGCCTTTAATCCCAGCACTCAGGAGGCAGAGGCAGGAGGATCTCTGTGAGTTCGAGGCCAGTCTGGGCTACCAAGTGAGTTCCAGGAAAGGAATAAAGCTACACAGAGAAACCCTGTCTCGGGGAAAAAAAAAGTAATTGAAGAAGATGTCAGGAAATAGAAAGATCTCCCATGCTTATGGATAGGCAGGACTAACATAGGAAAAATGGCAATATTATCAAAACCAATCTACAGATTCAATGCAATCCCCATCAAAATACCAACAGAATTCTTCACAGACCTGAAAAGAATAATACTCAACTTCATATGGAAAAACAAAAAACCCAGGATAGCCAAAAGAATTCTGTACAATAAAACTGCCTCTGGAGGCATCACGATTGCTGACTTCAAGCTCTACTATAGAGCTACAGTAAAAAAAAAACAGCTTGGTATTGGCATAAAAACCGACATGTGGACCAATGGAATCGAATTGAAGACCCTGACATTAATCTGCACACCTATGAAAATATAATTTTTGACAAAAAAGCCAAAAGTGTACAATGGAAAAAGAAAGCATCTTCAACAAATGGTGGTGGCGTAAGTGGATATCAACATGTAGAAGGCTGCAAATAGATCCATATTTGTCACCATGCACAAAACTTAAGTCCAAGTGGATCAATGACCTCAACATAAATCCAGCTACTCTGAACCTGCTAGAAGAGGAAGTAGGAAGTAGTCTTGAATGCTTTGGCATAGGAGATCACTTCCTAAATATAACACCAGTAGCACAGACACTGAGAGAAACAATCAATCAATGGGACCTCTTGAAACTGAGAAGCTTTTGTAGAGCAAAGGATACAGTCAACAAGGCAAAGTGACAGCCTACAGAATGGGAAAAGATCTTCACCAACCCCACATCTGACAGAGGACAGATATCCAGAATATATAAGGAACTCAAGAAATTAGACATCAAAATGCCCAACAGTCCAATTAAGAAATGGGCTTTAGAACTAAACAGAGAATTCTCAACAGAGGAAACTCAAATGGCTGAAAGACATTTAAGGAATTCCTCAGCATCCCTAATCATCAGGGAATTGCAAATCAAAACAACTCTCAATTACCACCTTACACCTGTCAGAATGGCTAAGATCAAAAACACTGAAGACACCTTATGCTGGAGAGCATGTGGAGCTAGAGGAACTCTCTTCCACTGGTGGTAAGAATGCAAGCTTGTACAACCACTTTGGAAATCAATATGGAGCTTTCTTAGAAAATTAGGCATGAATCTCCCCCAAGATCCAGCTATACCACTCTTGGGCATATACCCAAGGAATGCTCAATCATACCACAAGAGCACTTGCTCAGCTATGTTCATATCAGCACTGTTTGTAATAGCGAAAACCTGGAAACAACCTAGATGCCCTTCAACTGAAGAATGGATAAATAAAATATGTTACATATACACAATGGAATACTACTCAGCAGAGAAAAACAATGACATCATAAGATTTGCAGACAAATGGATGGATCTAGAAAAAAATCATCCTGAGTGAGGTAACCCAGACTCAGAAAGACAAACATGGTATGTACTCACTCATAGCAGGATACTAGATGTAGAACAAGGATGACTGGACTGCTACTCACATCACTAGGGAGGCTACCTGGAAAACAGGACCCCAAGAAAGATACGGGGATCGCCCAATGACAGAGACATGGAATGAGATCTATATGAACAATCTGGATATGAGTGGGGGTAATGAAGGGTGAGGGTGGAGGGAAAGAGAGCTTGTGGGAGCGGGAGTTCCCAGCTGCATCAAGAACAGAGAGGGAGAACGAGGAATAGGAGACCATGGTAAATGAAGACCACATTAGAATAGGAAGAGAAGCAAAGTGCTAGAAAGGCCCACAGAAATCCACAAAGATACCCCCACAATAGACCGCTGGCAATGGTCGAGAGACAGCCCAAACTGACCTACTCTGGTGATGGGATAGCCAAACATCCTAATTGTCATGCTAGAAACCCCATCCAACGACTGAGGGATCTAGATGCAGAGATCCACGGCTAGGCCGCGGGTGGAGCTCTGGGAGTCTAATTAGCAAGAAAGAGGAGGGTATATATGAGAGAGAATTTTTGAAACCAAGGTTGGATAAAGCACAGATAATAGCCAAACAAATGGAAACACATGAACTATGAACCAATGGCTGAGGGACCCCCCACTGGATCAGGCCCTCTGAATGAGTGAGACAGTTGATTGGCTTGATATGTTTGGAGGGCATCCAGGCAGTGGGACGGGGTCCTGTTCTCATTGCATGAGTTGGCTGTTTGAAACCTGGGGCTTATGCAGGGTCGCTTGCCTCAGCCTTGGAGGAGATGGCTTGACCTGCCTGGACTGAGTCTACCAGGTTGATCTCAGTCCTCAGGGGAGGCTTTGACCTGGAGGATGTGGGATGGGGGGTTGCCTGGGGGAAAGGGGAGAGGGGCAGGAGGGGGGAGAACAAGGGAATCTGTGGTTGATATGTAGAACTGAATTGTATTGTAAAATAAAATAAAAAAAGTATTTCCTAAAAGGGAAAAAAGATATAATATGCTAAAACAAGAATCAACATATCAGAGGACCTAAGTGACAAAGTCCAAATAGTGTTGTGCATAATTAGCAATCCCTTAGAAGACATTCACACAGCATCTAGCTATCCTGTTTGGTTAATTCAGTTCCTCCGGCTTTCTATCTTCCTGAAGAACAAATGATGGAGGGATATACTAATTTCACTGCCAACTGGACTATCTGAGATGTTTCAGTTTGTCTTCTAATGCACATGACTGAAAAAGACATAATAATGTTTATCAATCCTCAGACAATTGTCTGTGGGTTTTTATTCGCAACACTCTTCCATCCTTTCTTTAGGGAACTTATTAATGTGTTGGAGCATCAATTCATTTATACAACATAATACAAAAGACTTTCACTGTGTTAACCCGTCCTGTGAACTAGGAAATAGAACCCTGATCATAACTGCTTCATTTGGTTTATTAGGTGAAGGGTACATGTAGACGCTATTAAATTATTATGCTTCATAGAAAAAAGAGAAGGATTTCCTATCATCCTCATGTTCTCAGAACAGGCTAAGTAGCTGGTCAACTCACTGCACTAGGTACACATGTTTATCAGAACAACACATCTACCCAATTATTTACTGAGGATTAACTAGGACAGTAGAGGTGCAGTAGCTCAAAGCATAGAATCTAAACAGGAAACATCATGTCTCAGTTAGTTGGTCCATTTGGAACTGAATAATTTAGTAAGATCATTAATTTTCTCAAAGTGAGAAACAGATTTTACTGGATGTGGACATTATATTAATACTCATATATAGATGTATCATAGAAGCAAAGAATCTCTGAGACACAGACACTAAGCAAGTTAGAATCCACTGACTTCCTTTGGTATGAAAAATCATGATGTCTCAATCAATTTGCCCATCATGGGATTTTGATCCTTTCTCTACCCACTACACTTGGAATGTCATCCTCTAATGTCGACTGTTAACAACAATCTCAGTTGTTTTCATATGAAAAGTTTCTTGCTTCATTCTTGTGACCAAATTATCCAAAGAGGAGTTCATCCCTGAGCTCTTACTGCCTGTTGTTTTAGATGAGATCATGGTGCCTACGGGTGCAGAAGAAAATCTATAAACATATTTTCCAGCTTGTTTTCACCTGAATACAGGGCCTCAGATGCATAGCCCAAGGGAAGAAAGAGTTCCAGAATTCTCAGTGACAGTGGAGGAGGTATAAGAAAGTGCTCAGAGTGTGACAGATCTCTGAGTTACTGTGACAGCCTCACCCATCAACAAAGTTAGAAGCGCATATGGTCACAAACACTTGAGCTAAGTATAAACCTGCTGGACACTGTGAGATCTGGATCCATCAGACTTAGGTCTGAGCAGACATGTGTGTTGGTGGGATGTTTTCTTTTGGTTATTATTATCAGGATCTTGTTTAATCACAGTCATGCATATGCCTATAACTCCTCTGAGTGTTATTTCAGAATCAAAGAAGAATTTCACCATGAAGGAGATGTAACCATTGGTGTATATTTCCCAGTTCATACTTTCTACACATCCAACAAAGTTCCACATCCTTATCTGCCAAACATTTACACCTACTTTCGCATACAGTAAGTGCTGTTGTTCATTTATGCTGTTTCAGATTTCATGTTACATATGACCCAGGTGATATCTGTATTCTTGCTCCTATGCTTCTTATTTTTATCATGAAATATTCTCTTCCAATCCAAAATTCCTTATTTAATTGTATGTTATTCTTCAATTATTATCTATTCTCAAAGATGATACATTAAGTTGCTTGTTTGTTTATTGATTTTTGTTTACAAATATGACAATTGAAATATTGGATCTTCCTTGGCCATGCCTTTGTAGCCACATGTTTCTCATATTAGGTCTTCAGAGGGCGGATAGTTTTATCAAAGTTTACCTGGCTCTTCAGGACAGTCTAGAAATCTATGTGTACTCGTGTAAAAAGTTGTTACTATGGAGGGATGTGATGGTAGAGTAACTAGTTTGAATCTGCTAGATACCACTGATTTAGCAGTAAGGATGTCAGATTTAGAAGTTGGCAATAGTTTCTTATTGTCAAAACAGCTATGCCTGTCTTCAAAGTGTTTTAGTTAAATTATTTTAGTAAATTATTTACTTATGCCTGTCTTCAAAGTGTTTTATTTTAGTAAATTATTTACTTATGCCTGTCTTCAAAGTGTTTTAGTTAAATTATTTACTTATATTTTACTACCAGAAGCATTTTTTTCTCTTTTACATGCCTTTCCTTCCATTTCTAACAAGTTTTTAATCTCATTTTCATGGATGTGATTATAAGACACAATGACAAGACTGTGGCCACTTAGTGTTGTTTCTTACTAAGTCAGAAATAAAATTAAATTTGTGGTAGAGAAATATTCTTGTTACTACAAAAGAGTACTTTTTGTGACTTTCTCCTTTTCCATTCTTCCCCCAAAATCTTCCATTGTACAATACCTTTCCTAATTTTTTAACACAAGTTGGGGAACAAGAAGTGTATGTATCTCAAAGCTAAAATTATTTTGTAAGGCTTCTGATTACATCCTTTATTACACTGTGAGATTGCATTTATGTTTTCAAAGAGGGGATATGTCTGCTGTCTAAGTCTCTTTGTCTCTTTTCAGGCATAGAATTTTTACATGCCTAGAAATGATCATCTTACTATCAAGATTACAAAACATCTTAGCTGTGGGCAGGACTTTAGCTTCACTACATTGGTTGTTGTGTGGTCTAAATTTTTAAACAGATTTTACTTTAGGACTATTATAACTATTCAGATGATATGATATACAAACATAAAATTATATATCAATTTCTAGGTTAATGTAAGTTTTCTTTTGAGGAAACCTGACTTAGTCTATTTGACTGCACATGATACAGAATTTACAAGGCATTTTTACCAAAAGTTTTTGTGTGTGTCCATGCACACTCATGCCTCACATGCAGGTGACAGAGCACCATGCCAAGAAATTCTCCAATTGCTCCTGATCAATTATTAAAGACAAATCTGGTTTCTCCCAAATCCATACATACTTTCCCATATTTCCTGAGAACTCTAGGCCTCTCCAAATTAGTAGGAACATTTATTTCTGGAAAGAAATCTGTTTTTTTTTAAATTCAGAAACAGGAACTTTAATGCCTGTAAGTTCTGATCAACATATCTACTTAGTTTGGAAACAATTAGAAGAGCCATTGAGTCAATCCATTAGTATAAGTCCACCAAGTAGTACCAGAGGCCAATTAATATAATATTGCATATATATTAAATATATATATATATACATACATACATACATATATATGTATATATATATATTTAAATCATCCCATTAGGCTGAATATCATCTATACAAATAAGGAAAAGGGTGTAGGTTAAAAATTTGGGATATTAGATTTCTTTGTCCCTTGTTAAGTGTCCTAATGTTAATTAAGGCTAACCCCAGACACTTTAAGTATGTCAGTCAATGGGCTGACAGTCTGTTTAATTCATGTCCCTATGTAGTAAGATGGCATGGTCTAAGCATAACCAGCAATTCTGGATGATTTTGGATGGGAATGATATAACTCTATCCCTAAGGTCCCACCTGCGGAATAGAGTCTGATTTATTAGGTTATTCCTATTTCCCAAAGGCCAGAATTTTTTAGATCAATCTTTTTAGGACTTTCCAGTTTTGCAATGGAAACCTCGTTGATGCTGGCAACTAGGGGACAAGCCATGGAGAATGCATGGAATCATAAACTCTGTATTACTATCTAAAAAGATAAACTGTCACGTCCTTCATTTCTCCAATACAGACAAACACTTAAAGTAGGCATCAGCAAGTAAAGGTCAAGATGAAACAAAGGCAGTTGGTCTGTAGTCACATTAGATAATACCTTCCATGTATCTGTCATCCTCAAGCTCCTGTCCAGTCCTGAGAACAGTGAGGCTTGGACCGTGACCCTGTGTTCATACCCATAGTTAAAAACACACGATTCAATAAGAGGTGTGATCAGGGAGTGCAAGAACCTGGGGAACAATGAAACCTTATTATTAATGGGCCCATAGTTCAGAGACATTCCATTTGAGAATAGCATCTGTGGCTTCCACTTTCTTTATCTGGGTGTGGTGGGTCTGTGATGTAAGAGCACTTACATTCACCACCAGAGGAGTGGAGAGAATGACCTTGTAGGGTCCTTAACAGATTAGCTGCAGTGTCCCTTTGGCTACTTACTTGACACAGAGGATATCACTCTACTTAAGCAAGATGAAATTGGTGGTGGACTCAGAAGATGGCTGGGTATCTCAGATATTTCAGGGAATTGCCTGTGTGGAGAACTGGACGGCCTTCAGTGACTTGATAAGGGAATGATTAAAGAGTTTTGTCAACGGCTTGTCTCTGAGCCTGGGAAACAAGTGAGGAATTCTTCCAAATATAATCTGATGGGTATTTAATTCCTCCATATATGGGGAACAGTAAACTGAGGCACAGTAAAGGAGGAAGTCTAACCATCTTTTTCTGGACTCTAATGAGAATTTTGTTGGAGTTTCAATTGATGTCCTGTTTATTCTTTCTGCCAGCTCAGAACTCTGAGATCTAGACACACAGTGAAGTTTTTGCTCTATGTCTAAAGCCATAGCTATTAATTAAGAGGGTTTGGATTATGAAAATCAGGATATTGTTGGACCCTATTGCTAGAAGGAAGCCAAATTGGAGCACCCATTTATGCCTGAGCTTTTTAGCTGCTATTTGGGGAACACTTCTAACCACTCAAAAATGGTATCTTTAAGAAAGTTGCAAGTATTTTTCCCTTCAAACCAGATCTTGGTTGAAGTCAGATTTTCCAACACTTGACCGGGTGTTGGGCTTTCATTTGGATCCGTTCCTGGGTAAGGACTCTCTGTTTCTATTTACTTTAACACAATCCTGGTATATCACTGAGATATGCCATGCTAGTGTGTCGAGTATAGCTATAACATAACTTGGTCTGAGCAACTCAGAAAGTTTTGTGGTACCCAGGGGAATAGCCTGGTGAAGGTTTGTTCCAGAATCCAGCCAGTTATTTCTGAGAGAATGAACTTATCCTCTGGTACCTTCCATCAACACATAGGTGATGGAGGAATGTCTTTCTGTGCAATGCAAATATGTGTTGCTCTAATTGGTTGATAAGTAAAGCCATTTGTCTTATGGCAAAGCAGCTTAGAGTCAGCAGGAAATTCTGAGAGACAGGAAGAAGGCAGGGAGAGACACCAGCGAGCCACTCAAGGAGCAACATTTAATGGGATGCATGTAAAGCCACAGATTAATTATAAAACTCTGTGTGTTTACCTGGAGGATGCAAGTGGGAGAGATTTGTCCCAACTCCCATCAGGCCAGGACACAGGAAATCTCCTGACTACATATAGTTTTGTACTGACCATTTTTCTTTACCCTGCAGTCTCAGGTAGCACTAGTTTGTGGTATGTGTCATCAGAACATCAATAAGTTTTAGTGTCATCTGTCAGACAGTGACTTAAACTGTGTGTCCATGGAGGACAGAAATTGCTAGGGGAAGCCACATAGCCCGTAGGAGGGCCAAGATTTTTTAATGTCCTTTTTTCAGCAGTGAGAAGCCATCTTTTCCTATAGATCACACAGTTGACATACCCACTTGTAAAATCATATCAACTGATGGTCCATGTATATAGTAGTGGAGTTTCCTTTTCCCTATATGAGATACTGGGCTAGATCAATCAGTTCCTCTACCTTGGATGAGGTTCCTGGTTTAGGCACAAATTATTTTATTAAAAGTAAGTATTGCATCTTCCACGCTCCTGGTTTCATCTTTCATCTGGTGACAGTCTTATAGAGCACCTGAAGGTCATCATCAGGCAAGAAGGATAGCTGGATTGATGACAAATTGAACTCAAATTGGGGCCAGGAGTAGAATCTTTTCCTGGGTCAAACAGTCATTTAACATTGGATGATTTTTTTTCCTCAGTAGAAGACCTCATTTTTCCTAGATACTATGAGCATCAGATCTTAACACATTTAACTCGATTGTTATCTTTTATTAAGCTAGCAGTACTTTCCACACATATTTGACAGATAGGCCATCCTATGGCTACAGGGTCCAATCACTTTGACTGATGTATCACAGGGCATTTCCATGGTCCCAGCATTTGGGTAAAGCCCCCCTTTGTCTTTGGCAATGAAAAGGTTTTGAGGCATCTGGAAGTACAGGGGTGGAAGCAAATTCAGAGATTTTTAAAAATTTTTTTAAGACTGAGTTTCACTGTGTAGCTTTGTGCCTTTCCTGGAACTCACTTTGGAGACCAGGCTGGCCTCGAACTCACAGAGATCCACCTGACTCTGCCTCCCAAGTGCTGGGATTAAAGGCAAGCATCACCATTTTAAAGGCTTGAATGTCTTCCATTTAGTCTCAGTCAAGATTAGGGGCTTAGTTCTCCTACTTTGTGCTTATGTATAGAGGCATTGCAGTTTCCACAAACACTGAAATACCCAGCTGCATCCAGGATTTCCGGAATATGTCCCTTAAACTTTGTAGTTGGAATCTGCAGTTCTGTGTAGTCTGTAATTTCCTCAGGTATGTTTTCATTCAATCTCTGCAGGTATAATTTTAAAATACATCAGTTGGTTCTGGCTCTGATATTTGCCATTGAGGAGATCAACAGGAACCCTCATCTTTTACCAAACATATCTCTGGGATTTGACTTCTATAATGTCCCATACAGTGAGAAAAACATTCTTATGAATGTTCTTTTTTGGCTCACGGGCCTGAGTAGACTTCACAGGCTTCACTGTAATTATAACTGTGTAAAGGAGAGAAAGTTAACTGCTGCAATAACAGGACCATCGTGGGCAAAATCTGCACATATTGGAACACTGATTCAGCTCTACAAATTTCCACAGGTGAGGAGTTGTATGGGATAAAAATGTAGATCTCCTTCGCTGACATTTCAGGTGTGTCCATAGGTAAAAAGGTATATTTGGATTAGTTAATATCAATGACAATTGTCCAGAGAATTGGAGACGGACCTCTATTTAAGGAACTGGGAAAAGAAAGGGGAGGTTGGAGTAGACAAGGAGGATTAATAAAAATAGAAAATAGGCCAGACATTTACTGAAAACATCTCTCACAGAAATTTGCCTTTACAATCAAGGTGAATCCATCATTGTGCTAACCATTTCCATCTGTTTCTGCAGGACAAGGATTGTGCTTAGTACCATTGTTCTTCCTCTTGTTTCCATTTTTATTTCTCTTCAGCTCACTGTTGGTCCTTTTGAGCCTATCTTCAGTGACCGAGGTCAGTTTACTTCTCTCTACCATATGGCCCCCCAAGGCACAACTCTGTCTCTTGCCATGGTCTCTTTGATGCTTCATTTTGGCTGGACTTGGGTTGGTCTCCTTATCCAAGATGATCACAGAGGGACTCAGTTTCTAGCAGATATCAGACAAAATATGGAGAAAAATCATGTCTGCATATCTTTTGTTGAAATGATCCAAAGCACCTGGAATTCATTTTCATACAAATACTGGAAAAGTCTTGGCATCATCCAGGAAACATGGGCCTATATTATCATCATTTATGGTGACAATGATTCACTACAAAGTTTAATGATGAACATAGGGCAACAGATTTTGATGAGTAAAGTCTGGGTCATGACCTCTGAGTGGGATGTTACTAATATCGCTGATTATTTCTTGCTAGATTCATTCCATGGAAGTCTCATTTTTTCACAACACCATGAGCAGGTGCCTGAATTTAAAAATTTTATCCAAACAATTAATCCTTATAAATACCCAGAAGACAATTACCTTCCTAAATTGTGGTTTTTGTTCTTCAAGTGCTCATTTTCAGAGCTGGATTGTCATCTTTTGGAGAACTGCCAACCCAATGCTTCCTTGGAATTTCTGCCTAGACATATGTTTGACATAGTAACAAGTGAAAACAGCTACAATACATACAAGGCTGTCTATACTGTGGCCCACAGTCTCCATGAGATGAGTCTTCATCAAGTACAAATGCAACCATTTGGAAATGGGGAAAGAATGATGTTCGTTCCCTGGCAGGTAATATTCTTCCATTGTATTAGACAATCAACAATGTGATATCTTCAGCATCTTCAGAGGCACCAAGCTAGGTATTTTATTTCAGTATTTTACATATAGTATATTTATACATACATACATATATATATGTGTGTGTGTGTGTGTGTGTGTGTGTGTGTGTATCCATCCATAGGAGATTCTTCACGTGTTGTCTTATCTTCCAGGTCAGTGCAGATCTTTCTGTTCATGTTGCTGAGGAATAAGTTGCTGGATGCAATAAGAAATGATTTTAATGAATATAAAAGTGTGTCACAAATATCTGCACAATTTTTCATTGTAATGATTACATCAGAAACCTAAGAATTTTAATCATAAGTACCCACATTTTACTCAATGTACTTTGGGATGAACCCTGTGTGTAAATGGGTATAGCTTTCTTTTAAATAAATTGAGATTTGCTTCAAAAAATACTCACCGATTCCATTCCTAAGTTTGTGTAAAAGATGTTCTTGAGGCTATGTGTTCCACAAATGTAAAATTGTATCCCATTTACATAGGTCACCATTGCTGACCTTCACTGATACCTACATTATTATCATGTCCTACACCACAGATAATGAACATTAAGAGTTATTCTATAATCCATTAGTGGTCAAACTTTCAGACCTACATTAAACCATATTCTTGCATCACTTTCAGCTTCATCCTTTCTTGAGGAATATCCATGTAGGAGGCAACCATGGCTTTAGAATGGAAACAGAAGTTAGATGCTGATAAGTATGATATTCTCAACCTTTGGAATTTTCCAAAGGGTCTTGGAAAAAAAGTGAAAGTAGGAAATTTTTTGCCCAATGCTCCCCAGAGTCAACAGTGACTTTATCTGAGAAGATGATACAGTGGCCAGAAAGATATTTAGAGGTGGGTTATATATTACCTCAATGCATTAAACTTATCATAATCATACAAATATATCTCCCAGTATAACACGTTCTACCTTTGAAATTAAATACCAGTACTATAAATTTCCCCGTAGACAAAGACAAAAAATAACTACTAGAAGACAGTGCTTTATCATTCCCTGCTTCTTAAAAAAGGATGTTTTTAAGCTTTAAATGTCTGCTAATATTCAGTGGTGCTTGGGTTAAATTTTGTCAATTTGACACAAATTAAGTACACCTGAGAAGTGATATATGCTATCCTCATAATGTCTCACAGGACACTCTGATGTAGAAAATCTCTACATTCACAACAGAACATTGAAAAAGTTACATTTTCTTGCTATGATCAAACACCATCACCAGAAGTCACTTTTGGAAAATAGAGCTTATCTGACTTATGGTTTTGGAGTTTCGAGTGTCCTTTATACTCAGGAGGCATGCCACTGTGTGACAGCCATGGAGAGATGGGCAGGAACCTCAAACAAAATGTCTCAGTCCACACACTGGAAGCAGAGAGTGAATACTGGAATTAGGTGTGGATCATAAATTTTAAAAATTCCAAACCACTGAAATAATTCTGCCAATAAGTCTGCAACTCTCAGAGTTGCAATAACTCTCAAGATAGCACCAACATTGAGGAAATATATAGTCACATATCTGTGTTTATAATTGCAACTTTTCATTCAAACCAATACACAATGTCTCTATTAGAATTCCTTCACTGTATCTAAAATTTGAGTAATTCATCTTGATTCCATGCTGAAAATTATAGAAGATAAACAGTTGTCATTTCTTTTATCCACCCCTTGAATTGAAATACTATAGTGTGCATGTGTGTGTTATCTCTTGTTCTGCTACTGAAGATATATACATACCTAATGTAACTTAAGCAAATGTTTTTTTTGGCTGACAGTATGAGACTTCAGCCGTTATCTTTGGAAATGTATTGCTCTAGGAGCATGGTGTTCCTGATGACATCATATTGTCAGTCAATATAAAAAAGTAAATACCGAGAGGCCGGCCCCCAGCTCCCATCTTGCTCCGGACTTCCCTTTTGGAAAACTGGTGAGTACCCTTCCTTGCCCCAGACCCCATCCCTGGGCACCAGCCACTCCAGGGAAGACCTGCCCAACTTGGCCCCAGGTTCTGGCCACCGGGCAGGTTCCCTGCTAGCCCCACCGGGAAGGATCCCCTTCTCCAAGACCCCTGGCAGACCCTGCAGTCTCCACGCCCTGCCCCCACTCCCATCCCCCTGAGCCCCAAGCCTCTTCCTGAGACTTAGAGGCTGGCCCCCAGCTCCCATCTTGCTCCGGACTTCCCTTTTGGAAAACTGGTGAGTACCCTTCCTTGCCCCAGACCCCATCCCTGGGCACCAGCCACTCCAGGGAAGACCTGCCCAACTTGGCCCCAGGTTCTGGCCACCCGGCAGGTTCCCTGCTAGCCCCACCGGGAAGGATCCCCTTCTCCAAGACCCCTGGCAGACCCTGCAGTCTCCACGCCCTGCCCCCACTCCCATCCCCCTGAGCCCCAAGCCTCTTCCTGAGACTTAGAGGCAGTCCCCCAGCTCCCATCTTGCTCCGGACTTCCCTTTTGGAAAACTGGTGAGTACCCTTCCTTGCCCCAGACCCCATCCCTGGGCACCAGCCACTCCAGGGAAGACCTGCCCAACTTGGCCCCAGGTTCTGGCCACCCGGCAGGTTCCCTGCTAGCCCCACCGGGAAGGATCCCCTTCTCCAAGACCCCTGGCAGACCCTGCAGTCTCCACGCCCTGCCCCCACTCCCATCCCCCTGAGCCCCAAGCCTCTTCCTGAGACTTAGAGGCTGGCCCCCAGCTCCCATCTTGCTCCGGACTTCCCTTTTGGAAAACTGGTGAGTGCCCTTCCTTGCCCCAGACCCCATCCCTGGGCACCAGCCACTCCAGGGAAGACCTGCCCAACTTGGCCCCAGGTTCTGGCCACCGGGCAGGTTCCCTGCTAGCCCCACCGGGAAGGATCCCCTTCTCCAAGACCCCTGGCAGACCCTGCAGTCTCCACGCCCTGCCCCCACGCCCATCCGCCTGAGCCCCAAGCCTCTTCCTGAGACTTAGAGGCCGGCCCCCAGCTCCCATCTTGCTCCGGACTTCCCTTTTGGAAAACTGGTGAGTACCCTTCCTTGCCCCAGACCCCATCCCTGGGCACCAGCCACTCCAGGGAAGACCTGCCCAACTTGGCCCCAGGTTCTGGCCACCGGGCAGGTTCCCTGCTAGCCCCACCGGGAAGGATCCCCTTCTCCAAGACCCCTGGCAGACCCTGCAGTCTCCACGCCCTGCCCCCACTCCCATCCCCCTGAGCCCCAAGCCTCTTCCTGAGACTTAGAGGCTGGCCCCCAGCTCCCATCTTGCTCCGGACTTCCCTTTTGGAAAACTGGTGAGTACCCTTCCTTGCCCCAGACCCCATCCCTGGGCACCAGCCACTCCAGGGAAGACCTGCCCAACTTGGCCCCAGGTTCTGGCCACCCGGCAGGTTCCCTGCTAGCCCCACCGGGAAGGATCCCCTTCTCCAAGACCCCTGGCAGACCCTGCAGTCTCCACGCCCTGCCCCCACTCCCATCCCCCTGAGCCCCAAGCCTCTTCCTGAGACTTAGAGGCAGTCCCCCAGCTCCCATCTTGCTCCGGACTTCCCTTTTGGAAAACTGGTGAGTGCCCTTCCTTGCCCCAGACCCCATCCCTGGGCACCAGCCACTCCAGGGAAGACCTGCCCAACTTGGCCCCAGGTTCTGGCCACCGGGCAGGTTCCCTGCTAGCCCCACCGGGAAGGATCCCCTTCTCCAAGACCCCTGGCAGACCCTGCAGTCTCCACGCCCTGCCCCCACGCCCATCCGCCTGAGCCCCAAGCCTCTTCCTGAGACTTAGAGGCCGGCCCCCAGCTCCCATCTTGCTCCGGACTTCCCTTTTGGAACACCGGTCTGGCTGAACCAAGTGTGCGGATAAGGCCAGTAAGGAAGCACAAGGAGATGGGCAGACGTCAAGGCAGAAACATATACAACAAAATGAATAGCAATACAGCATCACCAGGCCCTAGCCCTCCTCCAACACCTAGACCTGAACATCAGAAATTGGAAGAAGCAGAAGAAAACAGCCTTATGAATGACATCATGAAGAAGCTAGAGGCTTGTGTAGAGGAAAAGACAAAAAAATGTGAAGAACGCTGTAAACAACTAGAGGAAAGGGCAAACAAATTAGAAGAAATCAATAAAGTCCTGGAAGAAAACAATAAAATACTGAGAGAAAATCAAGAAAAATCAATGAAACAAATGAAGGAAACAGTCCAAGACCTGAAAAGCGAAATAGAAAAAATGAAGAAGACACAAACAGAGGGAATGCTGGAAATAGAAAATCTGAGAAAACGATTGGGAACTTCAGATGCAAGTATAATCAACAGAATGCAAGAGATGGAAGAGAGGATCTCTAGCGTTGAAGATACAGTAGAAGAAATACATTCATCAGTCAAAGAAAACACTAAAGCCAACAAAGTCATGAACCAAAATGTCCAAGAAATTTGGGACACCATGAAAAGACCAAACCTAAGAATAATAGGGGTCGAAGAAGGAGAAGAATACCAACTCAAGGGCACAGAAAATATATTCAACAAGATCATAGAAGAAAACTTTCCCAACTTAAAGAAGGAAATGCCTATGAAGATACAAGAAGCTTATAGAACACCAAACAGACTAGACCCCCAAAAAAAGTCCCCTCGCCACATAATAGTTAAACAACTAAACGTACAGAATAAAGAAAGAATACTAAGAGCAGCAAAGGAAAAAGGCCAAGTGACATATAAAGGCAAACCCATCAGAATAACACCCGATTTCTCAATGGAGACTTTGAAAGCCAGAAGAACCTGGACAGATGTAATGCAGACACTAAGAGACCATGGATGTCAGCCTAGACTAATATACCCAGCAAAACTTTCAATCACCATAGATGGAGTGAACAAGACATTCCATGACAAAGCCAGATTTAAACAATACTTATCCACAAACGCAGCCCTACAGAAAGCACTAGAAGGAAAATTCCAACCTAAGGAAGTCAGATACACCCTCGAAAACACAGGCAACAGATAAAGCCACAGCAGTAAACCCCAACGTATAGAAGTACCCACACATCACCACCAAAAAATAACAGGAATGAACAATCACTGGTCATTAATTTCCCTCAATATCAATGGACTTAATTCACCTATAAAAAGACATAGGCTTACAGAATGGATACGAAAGCAGGACCCATCTTTCTGCTGCATACAAGAAACACATCTCAAATTCGAAGATAGACACTACCTAAAAATAAAAGGCTGGGAAAAGACTTTCCAATCAAACGGTCTTAAGAAACAAGCGGGCGTAGCCATCCTGATATCCAGCAAAATAGACTTCAAACTAAAATCAATCAAAAGAGATCAAGAAGGGCATTACATACTCATCACAGGAAAGATCCACCAAGATGAAGTCTCAATTCTGAATATTTATGCCCCAAACACAAGGGCACCCACATATGTAAAAGAAACATTACTAAAGCTTAAATCACATATAAAACCCCACACATTAATAGTGGGAGACCTCAACACCCCACTTTCACCACTGGACAGATCTCCCAAATTGAAACTTAACAGAGAAATAAAGGACTTAACTGATGTCATGACTCAAATGGACTTAATCGATATCTACAGAACATTCCATCCTAACAAAAAAGAATATACCTTCTTCTCAGCACCCCATGGAACCTTCTCTAAAATTGACCACATACTTGGCCACAAAACAAATCTAAACAGATACAAAACAATTGGAATAACCTCCTGTGTTCTATCAGACCACCACGGTCTAAAGTTGGATTTCAACAACAACAAAAACTACAGAAAACCTGCAATCTCATGGAAACTGAATAATACCCAACTGAATCACCAATGGGTTAAGGAAGAAATAAAGAAAGAAATTAAAGACTTCCTAGAGATCAATGAAAATGAAGACACCACATATCCAAATTTATGGGACACTATGAAAGCAGTACTAAGAGGGAAATTCATAGCACTAAATGCCCACATAAATAAGTTGGAGAAATCTCACACTAGAGACTTAACAGCATACCTGAAAGCTCTAGAACAAGAAGAAGCACAGTCTCCCAGGAAAAATAGACGCCAGGAAATTATCAAAGTGAGAGCTGAAATCAATCAAATAGAAACAAAGAGAACAATACAAAAAATTAATGAAACAAAGAGTTGGTTCTTTGAGAAAATCAACAAGATAGACAAGCCCTTATCCAAACTAACCAAAAGACAGAGAGAGAGCATCCAAATCAACAAAATCAGAAATGAAAAGGGGGACATAACAACAGACATTGAGGAAACCCAGAGAATCATCAGGTCATACTTCAAAAACCTCTATTCGACAAAACTGGAAAACCTAAAAGAAATGGATAACTTTCTGGATAGGTACCACATACCTAAGTTAAATCAAGACCAGATAAACTATTTAAATAGTCCAATAACCCCTAACGAAATAGAAACAGTCATTAAAAGTCTCCCAACCAAAAAAAGCCCAGGACCAGATGGTTTCAGCGCAGAATTCTACCAGATCTTCAAAGAAGAGTTAATACCAATACTCTCTAAATTGTTCCACACAATAGAAACAGAAGGAACATTACCAAACTCCTTCTATGAGGCTACAATTACCCTAATTCCTAAACCAAACAAGGATACAACAAAGAAAGAGAACTACAGACCGATCTCCCTCATGAACATTGATGCAAAAATACTCAATAAAATACTGGCAAACAGACTCCAAGAACACATCAAAACAATTATCCACCATGATCAAGTAGGATTCATTCCAGGGATGCAAGGGTGGTTCAACATACGAAAGTCCGTCAATATAATACACCATATAAACAAACTCAAAGAAAAAAACCATATGATCATCTCACTGGATGCAGAAAAGGCATTTGACAAAATCCAACACCCCTTCATGATAAAGGTATTAGAGCGATCAGGAATACAGGGAACATACCTAAACATAATAAAGGCAATTTACAGCAAGCCAACAGCCAACATCAAATTAAATGGAGAGAAACTCAAAGCAATTCCACTAAAATCAGGAACGAGGCAAGGCTGTCCACTCTCCCCATACTTATTCAATATAGTACTTGAAGTTCTAGCCAGAGCAATAAGACAACATAAGGAGATTAAGGGGATACAAATTGGAAAGGAAGAAGTCAAGCTTTCCCTATTTGCAGATGACATGATAGTATACTTGAGCGACCCCAAAGATTCCACCAAGGAACTGATACAGCTTATAAACACCTTCAGCAACATAGCAGGATACAAGATCAACTCAAAAAAATCAGTAGCCCTCCTATATACAATGGACAAAGAAGTGGAGAAGGAAATCAGAGATACATCTCCCTTTACTATAGCCACAAATGGCATAAAATACCTTGGGGTAACACTAACCAAGCAAGTGAAGGACCTATATGACAAGAACTTTAAGTCCCTGAAAAAAGAAATTGAAGAAGATGTCAGAAAATGGAAAGATCTCCCATGCTCATGGATAGGCAGGACTAACATAGTAAAAATGGCAATCTTACCAAAAGCAATCTACAGATTCAATGCAATCCCCATCAAAATACCAACACAATTCTTCACAGACCTGGAAAGAATAATACTCAAATTCATATGGAAAAACAAAAAACCCAGGATAGCCAAAGGAATCCTGTACAATAACACAACTTCTGGAGGCATCACGATCCCTGACTTCAAGCTCTACTATAGAGCTACAGTAATAAAAACAGCTTGGTACTGGCATAGAAACCGACATGTAGACCAATGGAATCGAATTGAAGACCCTGACATTAATCCGCACACCTATGAACATATAATTTTTGACAAAGAAGCCAAAAGTGCACAATGGAAAAAAGAAAGCATCTTCAACAAATGGTGCTGGCAAAACTGGATATCAACATGTAGAAGGCTGCAAATAGATCCATATCTATCACCGTGCACAAAACTTAAGTCCAAGTGGATCAAGGACCTCAACATAAATCCAGCTACTCTGAACCTGCTAGAAGAGAAAGTAGGAAGTAGTCTTGAACGCATTGGCATTGGAGACTACTTCCTAAATAGAACACCAGTAGCACAGACTCTGAGAGAAACAATCAATCAATGGGACCTTTTGAAACTGAGAAGCTTTTGTAGAGCAAAGGATACGGTCAACAAGGCAAAGCGACAGCCTACAGAATGGGAAAAGATCTTCACCAACCCCACATCTGACAGAGGACTGATATCCAGAATATATAAGGAACTCAAGAAATTAGACATCAAAATGCCCAACAGTCCAATTAAGAAATGGTCTATAGAACTAAACAGAGAATTCTCAACAGAGGAAACTCAAATGGCCGAAAGACATTTAAGGAATTGCTCAACATCCCTAATCATCAGGGAAATGCAAATCAAAACAACTCTGAGATACCACCTTATGCCTGTCAGAATGGCTAAGATCAAAAACACTGAAGACACCTTATGCTGGAGAGGATGTGGAGCTAGGGGAACTCTCCTCCACTGCTGGTGGGAATGCAAGCTTGTACAACCACTTTGGAAATCAATATGGCGCTTTCTTAGAAAATTGGGAATCAATCTCCCCCAAGATCCAGCTATACCACTCTTGGGCATATACCCAAGAAATGCTCAACCACACCATAAGAGCACTTGTTCAGCTATGTTCATATCAGCATTGTTTGTAATAGCCAGAACATGGAAACAACCCAGATGCCCTTCAACTGAAGAATGGATAAACAAAATGTGGTACATATACACAATGGAATACTACTCAGCAGAAAAAAACAATGGCATCATGAGGTTTGCAGACAAATGGATGGATCTAGAAAAAATCATCCTGAGTGAGGTAACCCAGACTCAGAAAGACAAACATGGTATGTACTCACTCATAGCAGGATACTAGACATGAAACAAGGATGAATTGTCTGCTACTCACATCACCAGGGAGGCTACCCGGAAAACAGGACCCCAAGAAAGACACAGGGATCGCCCAATGACAGAGAAATGGAATGAGATCTACATGAACAGCCTGGACATGAGTGGGGGTAATGAAAGGCGAGGGTCGAGGGAAAGAGAGCTTGGGGGAGCGGGAGATCCCAGCTGGATCAACAACAGAGAGGGAGAACAAGGAATAGGAGACCATGGTAAATGAAGACCACATGAGAACAGGAAGAAGCAAAGTGCTAGAGAGGCCCACAGAAATCCACAAAGATACCCACACAACAGACTGCCGGCAATGGTCGAGAGACAGCCCGAACTGACCTACTCTGGTGATGGGATGGCCAAACACCCTAATTGTTGTGCTAGAAACCTCATCCAACTACTGAGGGATCTGGATGCAGAGATCCATGACTAGGCCCTGGGTGGATCTCTGGGAGTCCAATTAACGAGAATGAGGAGGGTTTATATGAGCGAGAATTGTTGAGACCAAGGTTGGATAAAGCACAGGGACAAATAGCCAAATGAATGGAAACACATGAACTATGAACCAATGGCTGAGGGGTCCACACTGGATCAGGCCCTCTGAATGGGTGAGACAGTTGATTGGCTTGATCTGTTTGGGAGGCATCCAGGCAGTGGGACCAGATCTTGTGCTCATTGCATGAGTTGGCTGTTTGAAACCTGGGGCCTATGCAGGATTGTTTGGCTCGGCCTGGGAGGAGGGGACTAGACCTACCTGGACTGAGTCTACCAGGTTGACCTCAGTCTGTGGGGAAGGCTTTGCCCTGGAGGAGATGGGAATGGGGGGGGGGCGTTGGGGGGAAGGTGAGGGGGACGGGAGGGGGGAGAACAAGGGAATCCGTGACCGATATGTAGAACTGAATTGTATTGCAAAATAAATTAAAATAAATTAAAAAAAAAAAAAAAAAGTAAATACCACAAATCACCTTTTTCTCATTCTCAAATCTGAGACAACAGCCTAAAGAATGGTGATGCTGGCCGGGCGGTGGTGGCGCACGCCTTTAATCCCAGCACTCGGGAGGCAGAGCCAGGCGGATCTCTGTGAGTTCGAGGCCAGCCTGGGCTACCAAGTGAGTCCCAGGAAAGGCGCAAAGCTACACAGAGAAACCCTGTCTCGAAAAACCAAAAAAAAAAAAAAAAAAAAAAAAAAGAATGGTGATGCTTACTCTTAGAGAGAACCCTTTAAAATTCTCTTTAAAAACACTCACAGGGATGCCCAGCAATTTGTTTACCTGGCGATTTTAAGTCCTGTCAAGTTGACAAGCAAGATTTACAATCATGGTGGAAATAAAAGTTTCTCAACACAATAGAAAGCAAGCACAGAGACAAGATCCATATGGAAGGATCACTTGATCTTCTAGGTCATATCTTCTATGACCTCTCTGCATCATACTTGTCCCTACCTCATTATGATCTGAACTGTCTAATAATGGGATGATCCTCAGACCAATTTTGTACTGATCACAGATGCTCAAATTCCCTTTCTACTTATATAAACTTGCAAATTAATTATGTGATATTAAAAAATATTACTGAGACTTTCAATGAACCATGAGAATTAGTTAACTTTGCTCCCATTTTTCTCAGATTCTTCAGTCTGTGTGCAGTGAGAGCTGTGGTCCTGGATTCAGGAAAGTTTCCCTAGAGGGCAAGACTGTTTGCTGCTATGATTGCACTCCTTGTGCAGACAATGAGATTTCCAATGAGACATGTATGAATCAATCTTACCGAAATGGTTCCACATTTCTACAGGATTCTGCATTATCTTAAAAACTGAAAAATTATCTGAGACAAGTCAGACAAATTTATTCCTTCTGTTATCTAGGATATGAAATGTGCATCACCATGTCTTGAAATAGTGCAGAGTAGGCAATGAAATTTATAATTGATTTACATTTCTGATCAACTTCAGCAATTGTTTCCTGCAGGAAACACCTTTTCTTTGTACTAATCAATATGCTTTATTTCCCCACATAATTTAACACATAGTAATAAAGTGCACAAATTGGATGTTTTCCTAACTGTATTTCAATAAAGATTAGAACTCACCTAAATGTAGGATAGGTTATTTTAATAATGATTCTTCCCAGCAAGAATAGAAAATTAGCAATTTGTGTTTGATATCCACATTATAAAATTATTGACTATACAGCATAACTAAAATTTCAAATTTCTTTAATGAATAGGATTATGTCCATTTTCCTGCTACAATTCTGAGAAACAGTATATAAAACAATATCCTCAAAGCAGTTTCAACGGTCTGTTACTGAGAGTTGTACCAAGACCTAAGGGCTGCAATGGAGTATAGAATCTCCATTTAGAAGAATTGTTCATGAACATATTCACATCATATTTAATTGGGAAGAAAATATTTAAAAGCTAATATTTCCATACCTAATACTAATTTTGTGACCAGGTTTATTTCAACTTTGAAATTTTGAAATGTTTTCTCTTCTTTGAGAATTTCACACTATGTATTTGGATCATATTCATATCCTCCCAAATCTTCCACTTTCCTACCTAACTTCTTTTGCCTCTTGTTAAGAAAATTAAGAAAAACTCATTGAATTCAGTTTCTGCTACCCAAATACTCTTTGGAGTGGAGTCCCTGATGGAATATGGAATAATTCTTACAGCCACATTCTTAAAGTTCAAAATGTCTTCCCCTTATAACAGCTATGAGGTCAAATAACTTCTTAGTTAAGTGTAGTACTTTATGCCAACTCTCCATACATAATGATATTTGGTCTGCCCTGAACTTTCACATGCTATATGCATGATATCAAACCTTGAATTTATATATTCAACTGACTAGCTGTGTCTGGAAGTTTCTATTCCCTTGAAGTAGTTCATGACCTCTGACTTTTACATTCTTTCTGCAATTTCTTTCATGGATTTCTCACATTGAGATGTAAGAGACTGTGCCCTCAAGCTGTTATTCAAAAGAAACACACTTTTACTGAATAAGCATGTACATATTCACACACACACACACACACACACACACACACACACACACACACACACAATAGTTTTTATTACATGTATCATGTGCCTTTAATAAGGAATGGAGTTATATGTGTGAGTCATCCATTAAAACTTAGAAAACAAAAAAAATGAACACCTCCATATAAAAGAGAAGGAAATAACAGAACCTGAGGTTATACCTTGAAAGATGGTCCTGAGAACAGATATCACAATGTATCACAACAGCTGAAGAAAACATTATTTAGAAGGTATATAGAAAGAAGTTTTATTCTACTAAAGTGAATTCAATAATATGGTAATAAAAATTTGTCAACAAAATAAAATTGAAACTCTGGTGATGAGGTTCTTTTTAAAATCATACAAAAATGACAGTGGAAATCTGGCATGCATAAATTACTGTTCTTGTACTTCAAATACAAGATGAATTTTATGAATTTTCAAGGGCCGAATACTATAACACTGTTTTATTTCATACCCTAAAACTGTCTCAATAGTTCTAACCTTTCCCCAGCTTGAATGACGACTATTCACTAGTGCACTAGTCAAGCCTGTAACAATGTAGTAATGCCTAGTCACTGAAGCTTCCACAGAGAAGAGTCAATATTAGAAAACAGGAAGCAATTTATAATGATAAGAAAATCAAGATCCTAGGTTTAAGAAGAGTATTTTAAGAAAATAATTTCAAGAACACACTTCCTCTTTTGCACTAGTCAAATTAATAATGTGGTATGACTTATGATGTGGTTTCAGAAATAAAGCATGTTTATGTATTGCAATTCAGTATTCTAATAACTTCTAAAAGAGACACCAATAGCACAAGAGGTCTGAAGGTATATAAGAGAGAAAATTGCAAGGTGTATTTAATTTATATCACTATAAAGAAGATGGGTTGTATGAGAAGCTACTAGCAATTGATAACTGCTACCAAAAGAGGAATATCACTTTTTCTTTAAGGTTGTGGACTCTGAAATGTTGCCCATATTCCAGTTGTTGCCCCCATAATATGTAAATACTAGCATCACTGAATAGACTCAGTGAGTATTAAAATGTAAAAAGAAGAGGCAAGAGAGCACATTAAGTTGGAAAGTAAAGTGGGAGAAGGTGAGGAATGGAGCAGAAGGAAAGAGGGCTGAGTTGGATCAAAACACTTTATAAGTTCACAAAAATAATAACTGAAATAACAGATAAGGAAGTTGGGTGGTATAAATATGAAAACGTTCACTACAGAGTTTGAGCTTCTTTTTTTCCTGAGAAAAAAGGAAAGTGATGTACATAGCATTTCTGTCAAAACATACAGAAAAATGGCTTAGAACAAAAGGGATAACTTTAGCTTGGATTAAATCTCACCTTCATTTCTGATCAGATATGGAAAAGTGCATGACGTGTCCAGAGAGTCATTATGCAGAGACAGAGAAGAAACACTGCCTCCAGAAAGCTGTGAGTTTTCTTTTTTTTTTTTTGGTTTTTCGAGACAGGGTTTCTCTGTGTAGCTTTGCGCCTCTCCTGGAACTCACTTGGTAGCCCAGGCTGGCCTCGAACTCACAGAGATCCGCCTGGCTCTGCCTCCCAAGTGCTGGGATTAAAGGCGTGCGCCACCACCGCCCGGCAAGTTTTCTTAACCATGAGGACCCCTTGGGGATGTCTCTCACAACCATAGCTCTGTCTTTCTCTGTACTCACAACTGTGGTTCTTGGACTCTTTGTGAAGCACAGAGACACTCCATTTGTCAAAGCTAATAATAGGACCCTTAGTTACACATTGCTTGTCACACTCACTGTCTGTTTCTTATGTTCCTTGCTCTTCATTGGCCGTCCCAACACCACAACCTGCATCCTGCAGCAGATCGTATTTGGAGGTGCTTTCACTGTGGCTCTTGCCACTGTGTTGGCCAAAGCTATCACTGTGGTTATTGCCTTCAAGGTTACTTTTCCAAGGAGAGTGAGGAGGTGGTTAAAAATATCAAAGGCTCCAAACCTTATAATCCCCATGTGTACTCTGATCCACCTTGTCTTCTGTGGAATCTGGCTAGGGACTTCTCCTCCCTTCCTTGACCAAGATGTTCATGCTGAACATGGACATATCATCCTTGTGTGTAACAAGGGCTCAGATTTTGCCTTCCATGGTATACTGGGATATCTCTGCCCCTTGGCACTTGGGAGTTTTACTATGGCTTTCATGTCACGAAATCTTCCAGACACATTCAATGAAGCCAACTTCCTATCATTCAGCATGCTGGTGATTTTATGTGTGTGGATCCCATTCCTCCCTGTCTACCACAGCACCAAGGGGAAGGTTATGGTGGCTATGGAAGTCTACTCTATCTTGGCTTCTAGTGCAGCCCTTCTTGGCTTCATTTTTGTTCCTAAGTGCTATATTATCTTAATAAGGCCAGATAAGAACTCAGTTCATCATATCAGGAACAGGCCACATTTTAGAAGGAATAACCCTCTCAAAACCTAGTTCAAAACTCAACAGTTCTCATATTAAGACATGAATTTCAAAGATGAAGTCCAGTTGATCTTTACTGAAAATATGTGTTATGCAATTAGAGTATGGGTTTGATTCTTTGTGCTTTTACATGGACATCTCCTTACAGGTAAATTTCTGTCTACAGTCATCCAATTTTACTAGAACCTCTTTGTACTAGAGCTATTCGAGTTATCCATACTTGAAATCCAGTTTGTATTTTCATAAGAGCAGGACCTCAGTATATATCTGGGCTTTTCTGAAACCTGTGAATATCATGATATTTTGAATGCATTGGGATCTACCTACATCTGCCTCTGGTCTTCTGAGATGGACAGCCTCACACCACCTCTTCTTGGATTAAAGATGACCAGTCGCACCACTCCACCATATTCTTCTATAATATAGACTGCTAATATTCATGTTATTGATTTAAATTACTTGAAAGCATCAAGTATATTCTCTTTTCCAATTGTACTAATCACATGATTTAAATTTTGAAAGTGTTTCCTAGTAAAATTTTGTCTTGTCTTTCAACAGCTGTAGTAAAATATATAGATCAAAATTTTATTTTACATTCACCTTTTAATATACCAGATTTGTACAAGAACATCCATCTGTTTCTTAAGGTCTCAAGACCCTTCAATAAAATATCATGCTTTAATTCATGTTTATGTAATTATACTGAAGATTATGGAATTTTCACAATGTAAAAGTAATCTTCTTAAACATAATATTTCATCTGTCATTGAATAATATGTTGCATGCTAAGTTAGAATATAGACTTACGATGAATTATATTTTATTACCCAATGTCAAATGTCAGTCAATCAGAACAAGTAACTAGTTCTAACTACATGGATGCCTTATTTCTCTCTGATGATTTTTTTGGTTTTCAAGACAGGGTTTCTCTGTGAATTACACATGGCTGCAGAATTCATCACCATTTTATACAAATACATGCAATATATGAAGTAAAATATTTTTTTTATTTCCACATCATTAAATAAAAGCAAAATTGTATAAAATTGTTAGACTTTTACTACTGTAAGTTTGTCCTAGCTGTGGTGACTCTTTGGTTTTTATGTCTATATACTAGGCTAGGAGGTTTCACAAATGCTATTATTAGCTGTAATTGTACATAATTACTGCTTGTCAAGAGGGACACCCTGCTCACCCTTGATGTGGCCAGGAATGGCTTGGTCTTGTCTTATCAAAATGTACCAGACTTAGCTGTCCTGCCATTGGAGAACTTACATTGTTGGAGGAGAGGATGAACTTACCCTGTTGGAGGTGGGTTGGGGAGGAGGGGATGAAGAGGCAGAGCAGGAGGAGGAAGAAGAGGGGTCTGTGGTTTGTATGTAAAATGAGTAAAAAGAAAAGAGAGAGAGTACACCAAATATGTTAGCCAAGGGAACATGTGTTAAGGCTAGCCCCCTCCATAGAATAATGATGCTTGAGCAAAGGTGAATCTGGACAATAAATTCAATAGAGAGTAAAAAAAGTTGTCCTCTAATAAAAACAATGGAATAAATTAATTTATTCTTGAATGACAATGAATTCATGGAGATAATTCTTCATACTCTCAGCTTTAATCTAATAGTAAAAAAAAGAGACTAAAATTTCGCACAGCATAGACTTTTTTTAGAAACATGTTGAAAATAATAATTTATTCATTTTAACTATGGGACAGGAGAGCCTAACATTCTATTAACATCCCGTACTGACCAACGACTCGAGTAAAAAACAAGGTGCATTTTCTGATGCTTCCAAGATATACACTTCACAATCAAGGTCTGTCATTGCATACTTTAAAAAGATTATAAAATATTACAAGGAAATGAATCTAAGACAAAAGCAGGCATAGCTATTTTTATATTATATGATAAAATAAATTTCAAATGCAAACTAAACAGAATAGGTTGAGAAGGATATTACATAGTAATCAAAGGGAAAATATAGTGAAAACATACAACAATTCTAAGCATTGCAACAAATGCCAGGCACAAAAGTTTGTAAAAGGAACAGTACTGCTGCTAAAATCACATATTGATCCAAACCCAGTGATACTAGGTGACTTCAATACCCTAATCACACAAATAGGTTGGTCTTCCAGACATAATCTAAAGAAAGAAACACTGGAGTTAGATAACATCATGAATCAAATAGACATGACAGACACCTATGGAATATAACAACCAAACACTAAAGAATATTCCTTTTTCCAAGAATTCACAAAGCTTCCTCCAAAATTGACCACAAATAAGAAATAAACAAATCTCCACAGTTATAAGAAAATTGAAATAATACCATAGACTATATCCTACCACTACGAATTAAAGCTGGATGTCAACAATATAAATACGAAATATACAAACTCATGGAAGCTGAACAACTCACTACTGAATAAACAGTGGGTAAAGACAGAAACCAAGAATGAAAATGAATACACAGCATATCCAATGTATGAGACACAATGAAGGCAGTTTTAAGAAGCAAGTTCAAAGTACTGAATGCCTACATAAAACACTGGAGTGATTTCTTATTAATAACTTCATTACACACTTGAATTCTCTAGAAAAACAATATTTGAAAGTGGTAGATAGCCGGGCGGTGGTGGCGCACGCCTTTAAACCCAGCACTCGGGAGGCAGAGGCAGGTGGATCTCTGTGAGTTCGAGGCCAGCATGGACTACCAAGTGAGTTCCAGGAAAGGCACAAAGCTACACAGAGAAACCCTGTCTTGAAAAACCAAAAAAAAAAAAAAGAAAGTGGTAGATAAAAAGAAATAAGAGGGCTAGAAATCATGGCTATAAAAATCAAGGATGAAATCAATGAGATAGAAACAACAACAGCATAAACAAAATGAAGACTAAAAGAAATGAAAGGTTGTTTCCTCAAAGAAATCAAGAAATGATAAAGCCTTATCCAAATTAGTCAACAAAATGAGAGAGAATATCTAAATTAATGAAGCTAGATATGAAAGAAATGACTTTACAACAGATCCTGAGGAAACTGAGAGAAACATGAGGACATACTTGTGGGAGCCACACTGACTCCAGCTTGTGGCTTGATTCCATCTTAACTTAAGATCAGAGAGTTCAAGCTTGTCTTTGCTCCTCAAGGCTGAATAACAGGATGTTTGGACAAAGGTGTGGTTACTAGATGTTTTGATGATTAAGAAGGTGTTTATGCTTGTTTGTTCCTTGAACCATGGTGAGAAAGATGGCCTTTTGCACCCCTTGCTTTGAGTATAAAAAGGCTATGAGAAATAAATTTGGGGCTGCTGTAGTATTCACTGAGATCCCTCCTGATTCTGTCTTCTGTCTCTTGTCTTTTTCTCTCCTAATACTCACTCCACTAATCAGGTACTATTGGACAAGTTGGCTGGTCCTGATATGTGGTGCCCAAACAAGGAAGCTGAAAACAGGTGGTTTCGTGAAGGACACTCAGGTGAATGGAGAACTCAGATATTATTAAAGTGTAAGTGCAATGAGTAATTTGGGCATAAAATTGTAAATATGAGACAGGGTAATAGTAGACATCTGTTTATACATTTGCTTAAAGATATTTTAAAAGTCAGAGGAGCTAAAAAGTAAGGCAGCAGCAAATTCAGAAAAAAATTTAGAGGTTGTAAAGCAGGAGTGCCCTTGCTTTCCAAGCATGGGACCTCGGACAGACAATGTGGGAGAATTGGAGTGAAAATCCAACAGCATTATGATGAACATGGGCCTAGAGAGGTACCAGTGAATGCTTTCATTCCATGGGCACTTATCAGGGACAATTTGGATTTGTGTCATGAACAGCAGAATGTATTTCCCCCTGAAATGGTTAAAGTGAAACCAAACATTCAATGCCACCAGAGGAGCCACCAGACAAGACTCCTTTACAAAATTGTTTGATGATGATCAGTTCAATCTTGGTGATGAAGCTGAACTTAAGGAAGAAGCCAGTAAATAGCATAATCAGGAGTTTTCATCTGCTCTGCTTCTGACCATGAATATTAAGAAGCACAAATTTTGTCTCTGAAAGTCTCCTCTGCTTGGAAGAGCACTCCTCTTTCTACAGTAGGGGCTGGATTAGATCTACTGGGGGCCTGTCTATTAGGGTAGAAAATTTGCCCATGATTGCTATGGTGCAAAGTCCTCCAGGAACATGGCAAACCTTCACCCTTAGTCATGCATCTCCCCTGCAAGCTAGTGTTCGAGAACAGCTAGCAGAGTGGAGGATGTGCAAGGATTTTAAATGTTACCGGGGATCAATAGCAGCCTTGCCTCCCAGAGATTGGAAACAGATGGTCAAAGCTTGCCTGTCAGGAGACGATTACCTGTTGTGGATTCAAGAGAGGGAAGCATTAGGTTAATAAATGTAAATCAAAGAAGGATACCAAGAGGAATCCACTGTGTTATATAAATGGTATTTTACTTACCTATAAAAGTGAGTTTTGCTTGCCGCATCTATACAGCTTCAGCGACTCTTGTTCTTGCAAAGTTGTTATATGCTCCAGGAAAGTGGAAAGAAAACTGCCTTTTCAGTATTTGGGACATTTATTGTATTCTAAAGAAATTAAACCTTAGAAAATGGAAATGAGGAAACATAGCTTGCAAACTTTGAATGGTTTTCAAAAATTATTGCGGATATTCAATGGCTATGGCCCTATTTGAAGTTGTCAGTGTACACAGTGGAGCCCTTCAGTGAGATTTTTATAGTAAATAGTGATCCTAGTTTCTCTAGGTATCTTACAGATGTTGCTAGACAAGTACCGGCTCAGGTGGAGCATGCCATTCAACATCAGCAAGTATGCTATGTTGACTATGCAAAACCATGGGGAATCTATGTGCTTCCTACGTGACGTACTCCAACAGCTGTGTTATTGCACAAAGGGCCATTATTGTGTTTGAATCTAGCTGTTTCACCAGCCTGAGTGTTGAACTCTTATTATGAAGCAGCAGCTTGTTTAACACAGAAAACCTGGATAGATTCTAAGTGATATTTTGGTAGAGATCTAAGTGTGATCAACATTCCTTTTACTAAACAACAAGCTGATTGTTTACTTTAATATAATGATTTTTATGCCATGGCTTTTGCTCAGTTTTGGGGCCAAATTGATAATCATTTCCCAGCTGATTGATTGTTTTAATTTACCCAAATGCATTTATTTATATTTCCTAAAGTTGTGATAAAAGATACCATGAAAGATGTTATGCTGGTTTTATTGATGGTTCCTTCAATGGAAGAGCTGCTCATGTCATTAATGGTAAAGGTTATGTAGTACAAAGAGCTCCAGCTTCAGCTCAGTTAGTAGAATTTTGAGCTGTGCCTATGGTTTTCCAAGTTTTTTTTGTAAATAGCTCATTTAATTTGTATACCAATAATCATTATATTTTAGAGGCCTTCAATTTACAGAGACTGTTTCCTACATTGGGACTACTAATTGTAAGGTTAGGATGTTATTTCAGCAAATTCAAGATGCCATTTATCAAATAAAGCTGTCATGCTTTGTGGTTCATATTACGGTCATTGCAATCTTCTTGCCCCTCTAGCTAAAGATAATATATCAACTGATAAATTAACACAGATGGTCACCTCGTCCCAGGTAGAAATGGCTCAACAGTCACATGCAGAATAGCAGAAGTTTAAGAAAACAATTTGACATTACCAGGAAAGTTGCTAGTCAGATTGTTAAGCAATGTGATGTGTGTCATCAGTATTTTCCTGTGCCTTCCTTAAGGGTAAATCTTTGATACTGTTTTTCCAATCATTTATGGCAAATGGATGTTACTCATGTTGCAGAATGTGGCAAATGAAAATATGTGCATTTGACAGTCAATTCCTATTCAGGGTTTTTTTGATGGCTGTTGGGAAAATTGGGGAAGCTACCAAGCATGGGATAGCTCATTGCTTAAAATGTGTTTCATATATGGGGATTCCTAAAATTATTAAAAAAAAGATAATGGTTTGGAATGTATTAGTAAAGAATTTCAGCAGTTTTGTTCCCAATGGAAAACTGGGCATAAAACAGTCTCCCCTTATAATCCTAAAGGACAAGGTATTGTTGAATGAGCCCATGGCAGTCTCAAGATCCATCTTCAAAAAATTAAAGGGGCTGGGCGGTGGTGGTGCACGCCTTTAATCCCAGCACTCGGGAGGCAGAGCCAGGTGGATCTCTGTGAGTTCGAGGCCAGCCTGGGCTACCAAGTGAGTTCCAGGAAAGGCACAAAGCTACACAGAGAAACCCTGTCTCGAAAAACCAAAAAAAAAAAAAAAATTAAAGGGGGAATTATATCCTCAGTCACCATATAATGCATTCAATTACTCCATCTTTATTTTAAATATTTTGAAAATGGATGCCCATGAGTAATCTGCCACATATAGATTCTGGACTGACAGCATTTGAACAACTTTTGCTGAGGTGAAATGGAAGTATCTTTGCACTGGGTTGTGGAAGGGTCACAACCCTCTTTTGATATGGGGTCAAGGACATGTTTGCATTTTTTCACAGGAAGAAAATGAAGCTAGATGGCTGCCTCAGCATTTGGTGTGGTGTACACAAGAGAGAAATGCCAGTCCAGATGATATTGTGTTTGCTGATGCTCTCCCAGAGGGGTTGGAGTGAGATTTACTGAACCCATGTTCCTGATCACCCAATATTTAATCCTCTAGTATGAAAAAGGAAGGAGATTATGGTTATGGTTAATGATTCTCAGCTTCTTGATAGACATGCTATACAAATTTCTAGACCACTGTGAGTTTTAATTATTCTAGATCCAGCTGAGAAAGCTTATCCATTTTTCCAAAATAAACCTGTCACTGTGTGTTTGGCCATTTATCCACACTATATCTTGGGACAAGGAGGTTACTTTGCCGGTATAGTGTTCATCTTTTGTTGACGAAAGGAAATAGAAGGCCTGAAAACAAGTGCCTCAGAGATTTCCCTCTGTGGGAAAGAGACTGGTTGGAGCAATCTAACACTATTATGGAGGCAATGTGTGGCTGAAGACTCTCTTTAAATAGTATCACTGGATTTCAGAGATATGTCCTAGACTGGTCAGGAAACTAAATTAGAAGGTACTGAAGAGGCCCTCCAAAATGATGAGAAAGAGTTGGATTAAAGTTTGGCTACTGGTATTTGGTACTCAGGGACTGGAGCAGCTCAAAGTTATGTTTGGAAGCCAGAGACAGTGATGCATTGGATTTTAGAAGAGGGATAATAAAAACGTTGAGAATTATGGAGATAACTCCTACTACACCAACAAAAAAAAGACACATTTTCTTGTCTCTTGAACAGATCAGTATTAGCTTGTGTTAATGCACCCTCTTTTTATTATAAGTTATGAGAATCATAATTAACCAATTGTGTGTCCATTTTTAATAATCATACTAGAGTTATTGTGTTAACCCATCATTCTTGTAACTTCTTTTCACAATGAAAGTGTTACTGGGTAAAAAAGGTTAGAGCTCGCCTGAGAGGAATTTGGTATGATGCTATTGAGTCCTTAGATTTGTTGTGGTTAAAAAGGCAATATTGGATTTTGATACAGCTAAAACTGCTAAAAACATCCTTGACCAATTTAAAAATGTCATTGCATCTTGGGAATACTTTACTCCCTTATTAGAGTATATTGCAGCCATAAGAACATGTGTATTGCTAGGTATTATTTTCTTGCCTGTTATTATCAAGTTATTTGTGAAATCTTGGTGGAAAGTTGGTTCAGAGCTACATGGAGTTAAGCTCTGCAACGTCCCTTGAAATTTTCCAGAGGCTGGTAGTTAAAGACAGATGAGTCCTTTTTACCATTTTTCTATCTAAGCCGTGAATGAATGATGTGATTCATGAGACTAAGATGGTTAAGACTGGTTAGTTGAAAAAGGCAACCTAATACAGGCACAGTCATCTGAGACGTTCGAGGCATCCTTAGAAAATAAAGAGGGGAATTGTGAGATCCCAGAAGGACTCCAGCTTGTGGTTTGATTCCATCTTGACTTAAGGTCAGAGAGTTCAAATTTGGCTTTCCTACTCAAGGCTGAATAACAGAATGTTTGGCTAAAGGACTGGTCTTGGCCAAGTAACAGGGTGTTAGGTCAAAGGTGTGGTTACTAAATGTTTTGATAATTAAGGAGGTGTTTATGTTTGTTTGTTCCTTGAACCATGGTAAGAAGGTCTTTTGCGCACCCCAGCCTTGTTTTGGGTATAAAAAGGCTATGAGAAATAAATTTAGGGCTGCTGCAGTATTCACTGTGAGCCATCCTGATTCTATCTTCTGTCTTTTGTCTGTTTCTTTCTTAATCCTCTCTCCCCTATTCAGGTACTCTTGCACAGGTCAGCTGGTCCCTACAGCATGCTCCACATAGGTGCATAGTTGCAGTCTTCACAGGTAAGTTGATAATTGGGGGGAAACACATGGAATCACACAGCCATATGTCAGGTATTGGCTGCCTCCCTATAGCACATGTCCCAGATAAATAGACTTTGGAAGTTTGATCAGTAACTCAGAAAAGATCTAGTGTTGTGTGTTTCATATTGCATTGTGCAAGTAGAGTTTGTAGCTGGAAGTTTCTCTCATCATGTCTGGCCCTGCAGTTGGGATGAATTTCTCCCACCCATGGTCCTGCAGCCACTTATAAAGTAGTCAGCCTGGCTTATTTTAATTACTATTTTAGGGCCTATGGCTTTAGCTTATATTAGCTAGCTCTTTCAACTTAACTCAAACCATTCCTATTTATCTGTATGCTGATGCATGGCTTTGTGGAATTACTTATTATCTCACATCTTGCTTTTCCTGGCAGCAGCTCACAGCATCTGACCTGACCCCACTTTTCTTCTCTATCTCACTTGGACTTCCCACCGGCTCCATTCTACCCTGCCACAGGTCAATGCAGATTTATTTATTAACAAATGGGAGCAACAAATATTCACAGCATATAGAAAGACATCCAACAGCACTTCCCCTTTTCTGTCTAAACAAGAAGGAGAGTTTTAAATTTAACAGTAAAGTTTTATGTAACATAAGTTATCAAGCAAGAGTTACAATATCTAATATATTTGTATTTGGTAAAATTAAAGAAAAAATACTATCACCTATCCTACATTTGTGAATCTAAATTTTTACGTCTAATTTACCTTTTACCATAACAAAGGAAAAACTATAATTATAACTATCTAGTCCAACTCCATCAAAGACCCCAGAAAGATATAATATTACCTAAGTAAACATGCAGTGCACTGTAAACAACTTCCAAAATTCTAGAAATGACAAATTCTAGCTGCCTGGAAAGTCATCCAAAGTTCCTCCTTAATCTTGGGGTGTCTACCTTCAGTCTATAGGCCTATAGTTTCTCAGTCACTTCTTCCTGATTCCTGAACAATGTCTGGCAGTCTCCTCTGCAAAACAAGAACCTGGAGGACCACCTTGCCTTGATTTGCAAAATTCAGTGTTCATTTTCCTATTGGTCCTGAATGTCCAGTTATATAACATATTGTCAAGCAATCCAGGCAAGAACATTTGTTTGGTTAGTTGTTTGTTTTCCCAAATGGCTAACTTTTGCCATAAAGAAAGTAAGCTCCATGTGGAGATTCTTCAATACCCATCATCTCTGAAGTAGATTGGTGCTGTCAGGAGCAGACATGTCTCAATATCCAGAAAAGTCTAAGCTCTTAAAACACTTCAAATGCCACATTTTGTTGGTCTTTGAAGTGTTTGAAGATTACCTACCCACTTGAAGTATATTTTTGTATATCTAAGAAAAAACTTAACTAACATGACTATAAATTTGACTATTAGCTGGGTGGTGGTGGCACATGCCTTTAATCCTAGTCCTCTGGAGGCAGAGCCAGGTGGATCTCTGTGAGTTTGAGGCTAGCATGGTCTATCGTTTGAGATCCAGAGCAGGCACCAAAACTATACATAGAAAACCATCTTGAAAAACCAAAACAAATTGACTATTAATTTGTATTTCTTAACAGTATATTACATTTTTAAATGAGATGCATAAACATAATACCTTCAACAGGAATAAAAATACATATAGAGTGTAACAAAACTAACTTTAAATTATTAGCAAAAAAAAACATAATCCATAGCAATGTAAAACATTTCAAACAAGTTGTTGCTCTTTAAAGGCAGGTTCAATAATCTGTCCTTTCATCCTATCATATATATATATATATATATATATATATATATATATATATATATATATATATCCCTTTTCTTTTTAGAAAGAGATTGAATTTATAATAAACCACCTTTAAATAAAAATAAATATTTATAAACAATATTTGGAAATTTGGGCACAGCTTCTAATACTACTTCCTGTTGGTTGGGGGTTCTGACAATCTTATGGGGATCCTGAGAAAATTAAGAGTTATAGTTAAAATATGGCTGTAGTAGTGTTTAAGGCTTCATTGACCTTTCAGGGGTCTTGGTTGATCAAACCATATTAGCCTAGAAGCAATCCACAGGTTCTAATCTTCTGTGGAAACACAAACAGAACCTCTTTTCCAAAGCTACATATTCCTAGACACAAATTTTAAAGTCAAGATACCTTTACAATATACATATTGTATTAAATGAAGCCTTTATAATCAAATGTCTCTCTCCAGTTAAAAATCCCAAATACATCACAATACAGACTGGCTGTGTAATTTCCATCTTTGTGTGGCTTAATTTTTTATATTACTTCATTCTCCTTTTTAAGGGCTTTATTTTATTATTTAAATATATATACAGATATTATACATATTATGATTGTCTATACCTTCTGACCATTGTTTTAAACTGCAGTGTGCCTAGGACCAAAGCAGCAGACTTGGGTGGGGACTCCACTCCTCTTGGCTTCTTAAAATGACGGAGCTATGTTTACCACCAACTCTAGGAAGCAGTGGGTCTATGCCTCCATCAAGCAGTGTGCAGCCCAGAAACCCCTTTTTTTGTCTGTACTAGCAAAAGCTAAATCCACCACGCAGTGCACTGCATGGCTTGGAGACATCTCTGTGTACAGTGGTGGGAATCTGCCATGCTGTAGGTCAAGCCCACATGCCCTGAACACACTCTACTGTAGCTCAAGCCTCCATGCTGAGGCATCTATGTATTATGGCTTGCCTGAGATACACAACTAGGAAGCTGCTCTTCATTCCATTTTAGAACCCTTTTTAAAAGCTTTCTCAGGTTTTGGGTGAAAATTCTTGGTAAAATGTTGGGTACCAAATGTAGCCAGCAGTTTCTCTGGTCCTTCCCAGCCCTAATGTGGGGATGAATCTGTCCTACCCATAGTCCCACAGTCACTTATAGAATAATCATCCAGAGGCTTATATTAATTACAAACTGTATGGCTTATGGCTTTAGTTCGTATTAGCTAGCTCCTTCAACTTAACTCAACCCATTCCTATTTATCTTTGTGTCACCACATGGCTTTGGGGCACTACCTGTTCTCTCACGTGTTGCTTATCTTGGCAGTGGCTCACAACACCTGCCCTCCCCCTGCTTTTCTTCTCTATCTCTTTTGGATTTCACACCTGGCTCCATTCTGCCCTACCATAGGCCAATGCAGCTTTATTTATTAACCAATGGGAGCAACACTTATTCACAGCATACAGAAAGATAGCCCAAAACAAAAGTTCATAAAGGACATCCTGTGTCAAGAGTGTGGGTAGGTGGCCCTATCAAAATGGGAGTGTGGATTGAACCTGTGTGTATGTCAAAATTGTAAAGGAAGGAGAGATACCACTGAGGAATAGGGTTAGTCAGCGAAGATACATGTGGTTCTGGACATTTAACATTGCTGAATTCTGCAAATATGTAATATATTCTATAGTGGCAAGACTTATGGCGTGAAGAAAACAGTGGTTTAAGGTAATCTCCAAATCTCCTAAAAGGACTTAATCTTTCAGTTATGAAGAACATGAATGAGCAGAACAAAGGAGGATGAATGCAGTCAATAATCTGTAGCTAGAGTTTTCCTGCCTGGCCCACAGTCAGGACAAATCTCTCTCACCCGCCAGTCCCACAGCCTCTCAGACCCAACGAAGTAAACACAGAGACTTATATTGCTTACAAACTGTATGGCTGTGGCAGGCTTCTTGCTATCTAGTTCTTATATCTCAAATTAATCCATTTCCATAAATCTATACCTTGCCACGTGGCTCGAGGCTTACTGGCATCTTCACATGCTGCTTGTCCTGGTGGCGGCTGGCAGTGTCTCCTGCCTTCCTGTTCTTTCTTTTCTCCTCTGTTAGTCCCGCCTATACTTCCTGCCTAGCCACTGGCCAATCAGTGCTTTATTTATTGAGCAATCAGAGCAATTTGACATACAGACCATCCCACAGCAATAATCAGCATTCTTTACTGAACCATGATAAAGTATGTATTTTGTTGATCTTAGTGCTCATTTGCAAAGAGGTCACTGTAGTTGGTGATAGATGTATTACTGAATGTAATTGTAGTGATTAAAATATCAAATTCACACATCCCAAATCTTTCCATTGTTCACTTGTTATGTGCAGTATTTGCTAATTAAATGTTTTAAAGAAAATTGAAACAAAAAAGTACACTTGGAAACACAATATTATGTTAATAATCTGCTATTTAACTAGCATTATAAGAATCATGAAATATATTAATATTGATGTTGGTAGTGTGCATGGTGGTTTTGTACTTGGAATAAAAACTAGCACTAATTTCTAAGATTAATGGAATTATTCCCAGAATGACTGTCCATATGTTGATGGAAAGATGTCTTTACATAAATTTAAGTAAAACAAAATAAATTGAGAAAATGTTTGAATCTCTTCAACAAGTGAGGGGTCCCTTGGGTCATTTTCACTATAAATGTAGGTAAGGAGAGTCAAGGAAATGCTGTCCATCTGATGCCAGCTGTTAGAGGTGTGCCCTGCAGTCAGTTTTCAAAATATTGAAATCACATGGATATTAACACAACATGGTGTAAGAATTTGAATGTGATGAGTTTGGATATGTATAAGATGGATGGGAAAATTGTTGACATCCTAAAATTCATCTGTGAATTAAGTGATAGTAAGCAATAGTCTAAAAAAGTCTACATTTGAACTATTCCCAGTTTAGACAAAACTTCCCCAAAATCTTCTTACTTACTTACTGAGTCCAGGGCTATCAAGACCATCCTCCTTAAAGAAACTACATTTGTTTTCTTTTATGTAATTGCTTGTCTCTTTCAACTGTTTCTGGTGTTCTTGAATAATCTTAGCTAGCTCCTGGTAAACACATCCATAATCATCTCTAGGTGTTTCCCAGCTGTGAGTCACTTTCTGCTCATGAGTCACGATTCTATAGCATCCAGCCACTCTGTTCCCTGTATGAAAAATTTATAAGAATCTTATATGATTAAAAACATAAACTGAAGCACAATACATGGTTATTGATTAATCCCTCATGCCTGAGAATGATATGTACATTGTGGTCAACCATCACAGAAGAACATTGGTGTGCATGTATAAACTTTTGTGTTCTAATTTGTGTATGTGCCTTAATGCATCTATGTTTAGTCACGTGCATAAAAACACTCACTCAGGTTCTTGGAAGAGGTTTCTTCTATGATGGAGGAAGGAACTGAGCTGAATATGTCATGATGGCCTGCAAGAGGCCCATCAAGCCATTTCCCAATGGCAAAGGCAAGGGATTACCTTGACTGTCCCTTGTTGTTCTATATCCATTAGTTCAATGTGTTTTCTTTACCATACCTTCTGCATGTTCCAGAAGGGAGGGGCATTCTGTTGTCATTGTTCCTAGAAAAAACTTTTTTCTAGAAATGTCCTGTTTACAGTCCCTTTTGAGGTGACATTGTTTACCAAAGTTGAAACACATGAAATTACTATTTTTCCTCAAGACTCCGGAAATCACCTCCTCTATCCAAGTATCATCATGGTCATGGAATTCAATATTCATTGTATCTCAGATCTATTCCTCCAAGGGTGCTGATCTTGGCTTTAATGACCTAATTAACCTTTTGCCTTGTGCATTAGCATTTTCAAAAGCCAGAGATTTAATTATTATCTGTCTTGCTTCTGAGTTTGGTATCATTCTTTTTACTGCTGAGGACAGCCTTTGTAAGGAATCAGTTGAGGTTTCTTTTGGGCCTTGTATGACTTTGTAAATGACTCAATTTTCTTTCCTACTTCTTCAATTCTGTCCCAAGTATTCAAGACTGCCATTAGATATAAAATTAGGGTGTATTCATCATATAAATATTGTTTTTGTATATCAACAGAATCACCTTCTCAAAGAAGTTGATCTTGGGAAATTTCCATACCTCTAGCCCTACATCATTGTTCAATGGTCTTAGCCTCATTTTTCTCCTATCTCCTCCATTGTAAATGGTCACCAGCCTCTAAACCAGCTAAAACCAAATATTTCCATTCTCAAGGAATAATTCTATTACAAGTGACCTAGAGTTTAACATTTGGTTTCACATACAGAGAATGCATAGCATACGACACTATAGCTTCTTTGAATCTCCTCAAATCTAACATTTTCACAGGAGTCCAACCAGCTTGTACATAGCCTTGAGTATTTGGCACTTTCTGTATGGCTACAGGATAGATCAAGTTTGGCTGTTTAAAAGCCTTAGGCTGTTTCTCTGTAACCATACAATGCAATGCTGAGATAGGTTCATCTTTAAATTCCTTTGTCTGGGTCTGAATTTCTATATGATCTGTTTTAACAAGTTTTTCTAAAACTTTTATGTTTTTATTCAATTTAACCAACTTTTTAAATGATAAATCTAAAATGATCAAACAAATAATATTCATAATTGATGCTATGTAAATCCCATCAACATTAATTATCCTCTCATTTAATAGTTCCATTTTCAGATCACTTAATGTGCTATCAAACAGAGACCAAATTCCCTCCATTGTAAAAATGTTTCCCCTTTTTTAATGTGTGAAAAAATTCTCTGTTAACTAATTCCTCCTTTTAAGAAATCTTAATTGACTCACCAAATTTGCTGACAATGACGATTTTGATGTGAGGCTGACTGCTTCTGAGCAGAGCAGTAGAAGCCCAAGTGAGTTTCAAAGCAGCTACCTAGTGTGGTAGCAGTCAGATGTGGGGATCCAGAAAGAGCCCACAACCCTAGAGGAGAGAAGAAGTCAAAGAGCCTCTGGCTCACATAGTGTGAAGACTCTGGCTACATGCAACTTGGCCAGTGCCAGGGACCTACAAGGCCAAAAGTGGCTTTTTACTGAAATCATTCCACAAATGTTTGGTTGCTAGATGTAACATGAAATGCTAAATGTCTTCATAATTAAAAAAAAAAAACAGAGCCAGATATTGGGGTAAAAGCTGAAAGATCAAAGAGGCAGAACATCAAGCCACTACTACTTACGCCTATGAAATCTTCAGCCTAAAGAAGCAAGCTCCTCTCTCCACCCTGCCTAATTACCTCCTCCTTCTGCCCAGCTGTATTACTTCCTGTCCGTCTGCACAGACCTACTGACCTCTGTGGTTAACTAGCTAGCGGCTAGCTAATCCTTGTGATTATCAGGCAAGCTTTTTTTGTTAGATTACAAATTAAATATCACAACAGGGGAGATAATGCCAGCCTGTAACAGTAAAGGAATTCAAAGTAGTCATAGTATGAAACAGAATCTTTGTGAATGTAAGTATCTGATCTCCAAGTTAACAAGATGCCCATTTACAAACATTTAATTTTCATTAAGAATATGGAGCGTGTGACCAATTGAAAGGTCAAATGAATAAACACACAGAAATCCTATCTAAAATGTAAAGTAACAGACTGAAGAGATAAAAAGTCAAAAAAAAAAACCAAAGAATGAAAATAAAAAAAATCTGCAAGAAGAAATATTAAGAATAAACAAGAAGACAACACAAAGCAAAATAAAACCAAAACCCAGCAATCACCACTCATGATATTTTCAGGAAGCCTAAGAAACCCAAATAGCTTACACAAGGAGATAAAAGACTTACCAATGAGAACTATGAAACACTGAGCACAGAAATTGAAGACAACCTAAGTATTTCCAAAGACTGCCCTTTTTCATGGCCCAGGAATATCATACAGTTCACGTGGCTACATAAGTCAGTTGATTCCAATCTCTATAGAAATTCCTGTGCATTCTTTTCAAAAATACAGAAAATTAGTCCAAAATTTCATAAAGCAGTTCCCCAAACCTCCAAATGTTCAAATCAATCCTCAGCAAGAAAGGTAGTAGCAAAGTTACCACAGTATTTAAAATCAAATATACTGTGTTTACTGCCATAGGAAAATTAGTTACCAAAAAAGTAGTCCTTGATGGTGCAAGAAGAGCAGACACATAAATGAATGAGGTATGAATAGAAGTTCATAAAGCAAAGGCCTAATTGAGTATATTCCTCTGATTCTTGATAAGGAATCTAAACAATGCTTTTCAGAAAAGAGTGCATTAGGAAGAGAAGAAGCTATAAAAGTCAGTGTCCACCTGCACTGTGCTTAACTAAGTCCTCACCAATTACCTTGTGAATAACTCAATTTAGGATTATGAAATACCATAACATAATTCAAGAACTTAAAACTACTCTAGGAAAAGAGATTCATTTGAGCATTGATGTAAAGGCAGTGACTTCCTGAGTAGTATGGAAATACTTCAGGAAGTAGTGATAGAAAGGGGAAACTCATGTGTTTCACAAAGAAAACAATCAACAGCATAAAGAGGAACCACAGCACAAAAGAAAATTCTTCCTGACTAATCATCACCCAATTCACTAAATTCAAGAATATAGAGTGCACTAGGTAAAGTAAATTTCAAAAGTAAATGGTGGAATTACATGAGATACTGAATCAAATAAGAAAGCACAATGCAAAACAGACTTGACAGTGTAAGAGGGTGAAAGATGGACAACAAAGCCATAGAATACCACATTAAAAAACCAATAGTAGAAAGGAATGTTAATAAAGAACACAGCATTTCTAGGATATGATCAAAAGAACAAAACTAAGTTAAAAGCTATCAGAGAGATTGTGTTTAATGAAGGGATAGGAATTTCCCAAATGAAGAGAAAGAAATGGACATTCTAGCTTGAGAAGTGTTTAGAGTCCAGACAGTTATGGCTAGAGAAGAAACTCTTTTCCTCATATTGTAGTCAGATATTGGGAAATACATAACTAATAAAACAAACAACAAGATATAAAGAGAAATGACATCACTCTGCAAGTGAAAATACAACAGAAGGATGTTAGGTTTCTCATTAGCATCTAGTTAGCAGCAAGACATGGAAAGATGTAGTTCAACACTTGAGGGGAGCACTGCTGTAATCTAAGCACTGGGACGTCGGAGAGAAGTGGATGTCTATACATTCAAGGATAGCTTGTTCTTGGAAGATAAGTGGATGGCAGCTAGGGCTACATGGAGAGACCCTGTCTCAAAATAAGTACATTATTAAATAAAAAAGATAACAAGACGACTTAGAGCCAAGATTGCTGTGCTAAGAGAAGCCATTTGTAAAACTGAAGGAGAACTAAGTACAAGGATTATAAAATTTTCAGTGAAAACAAGTGTCCTAGCAGATCCCAACAACATCTAGTGAATTGTTAGAGAACATGTTATAATTTTAATTCTAAAAAAAGTGAAAAATATAGAAGTAGACAAATTCCTGATACATATGAACTAATTTGATTACTCCAAAAAGTATAAGCAATTACAGAAGACTGAAGAACCATCATAATTGTCTTTACACAAGAAGCCGAGGACTGGTTGGGTCCTTTGCTGACTTCTGTGAAACCTTTAAAGAGCTGACACCAATGTTTTGAAGAGTATCCTAAAAACCAGAGAGAAAAGAAATACAGCAAAACTCACTCACTGAATCAATCATCATCCTGATCATGTGTTCAATTTTGGTGGCGCTCATGTGGAATGGAGAGAACATTTGATTTGTAACCTCCAAACTCGTAAAAGAAAGCATCTCCCCAAAATAAATAAATGAATGCAATAATAATATAACAGCAAAAGAGCATAAAATCCTTGTTACAAAAAGATTTTAGAGCATATTAATGTATAAATCATGAAATAAAAAATTAAATACATTGAGTTCCAGGAATTATGGAATTGCTAAATACTTTAATAAATAGGACAGAGAGATCTTGGTTGAAGAAATATAAATTACCAAAAGAAAAAAGAAATAGTGTTTATATCCATCTGTATCAATTGAAGGCAAGGTAAAAATATGTGCTATTCCCCATCCCCCAGTTAGATGGTTGTCATCAGGAAGACAAATATCCCAGTCTCTTCATGCTCTTCTCATTTTATGGTTTTGTGGATTTGGAAATGGTGGAAGAAATGGAGAGAACTCTGATGTGGTCATCATTTGTAATTTTGAACAGATTTGGGCAGCAGCGGTGTATCTGACAGCTACAGACATGGTAGAGTTGGACTGGCACAGCATCTGCACCTGAGGCTGTCTTTTGTCAGGAGCTGTGAGAATTTCCAGTGTTTCTTCTATACTTACTCTTTTGTTTTCTTTCCTGTGACCAATAACACTCTAAATAGACAACAATTTATTCCAAAATATGACTACAGATTGGCAATGAAACATGAGCATGTACACAGTGTCCCAGTGTGATTGAAGAGAGGATACAATAACATTTAGTGTGAAATATTGCCATTAGAGGCCAGCCTGGTCTACAGAGAAAGATCCAGGACAAGCACCAAAACAGCACAGAGAAACCATGTCATTAAAACAAACAAACATACAAAAAAAGTACAAGCAAGCAGAACATCAAGTAGACTGGGCCAAAAAGCAAATTTCACTGTGTACATAATAATCAAAATGCGGAATGCATAAAACAAAGAAGTATATTAAAAGCTGAAATGGAATAGAATAAATTAACCAATTAACACATAAAGGAAGAGCCTAACACCAGACTTCTCTGGGAAATCTTTAAAAGTTAGAAAGTCATGGGCAAATATTATAGAGACTCTAAGAGACTTTTGATCCCAACCCAGACTACTATACCCAGTAAAATTTACAGTCACCATAGATGGACAAAATAAGACACTCAATGATATAACTAAGATTTAAAAATAACTGTTTCTAAATAGTGTCCTACAAAAGTCCCTAGAGAAATAATATAACCTAAAGAGGTTTATCACACCCTAGGGAACACAGGAAATAAATAATTCCAAAGAAGTGAATCAAAAGAATAAAAATGCACACACACACATAAACACACAAACACACACACATACACACACACACACACAAATCCAGAACTACTAACACAAACACCCCAATAACAACAACAACAAAATAACAGAAATCATCAATCATTTGTCATTACCATTTATCAACCTCAATGATTTCAATTCCACAATATAAATACCCACACTGATAGAACGGATGTGAAAATAGAATCCTTCCTCTGTTGCATTAAGGACACATGCCTTTACATCAAGGATAGATACTAGCTCAAGTAAAAAATTCAGAACTATATATTTCAAGTAAATGGACCTAACAAGCACTCAGGTGTAGCCATTTTAATATCTGATAAAATACACTTCAAATTAAAATTCTTGAGAAGAAATTGGGAAGGACACTACATACTTATCAAAGAAATACTCCACCTAAAGGACATTGCAATTCTTAAAATCTATGCACTAAAATTAAGGATACACTAGTATGTAAATAAAACACTACTATGTCTTAAGTGAAATATTGACTCCTAAACACTGATAGTGGAAGACTACAATCAATGCCCCACTCTCATCAATGGACCAGGCATGCACACAAAAATTAGGCAGAAAATACTGAAGCTTGCTGACATTTAAAAAAAGGGATCTAAGAGTTATTTTTGGAACCTTTCACTTAAACATGCACAAAAAATACCTTTTTCACAGTAGCTCATCTAAGTTTCTACAAAATTGACCACGTGCTCAGACACAAAGCAAGTATCAACAGATACAAGGAAAATAGAAACAGCACCTTGCATCCTATCTGAGCACTGTGGTTATATCTGGAATCAACAACAATAGAAACAGAAGAAAGTTGACAAACACATGGAAAATATAGGACTAACTACTGAATGAAAAAGGAGTTAAGACAGAAATTAAAGACTTTCTAAAATTGAATGAAAATAAATACAAAGCATACCAAATTTGGGTAGGGGAAACAGTGAAGGCAGTTCTGAGAGGATAGTTCATAGCACTAAATGTCTACATGAAGAAAGCACAGAGATGTATCACACTACTAACATAACAGTACACATGAAATCTGTAGAAAAAAAGAAGAAATCACACCCCAAATTAGAGAACAAGAAATAATTTAACTCAAGGCTTAAATCAATAAAATAGAAACAAAAACAAATATAAATCCTAGAGTCAATGCAACAAAACTTGGTTCCTGAAAAAAAAGATAAGATTGAAATATCCTTGTCCAAATTAATTAAAGTTGTTGAGAAAAAAATCCTAAATTAGCAAACTGAAAAATGAAAAGGAGGATATAACAACAGACTCCAAGGAAATGCAGAGAATCATAAAGACTTTTTTTAAATACCTTGACTCCACTTAACTTAGATATGTAAAACACATGGATAATTTTCTCAATGCATACCACTTACCAAAGTTAAATCAAGATCAGACAAACTATTTTAAAAAAAATCTCTAACATGTAAGAGAAGCAATCATTTCAGCTCTCAGAACCAAAAAGAAAAAGAAAAACTCTCCAGGACCGGATTGTTTTAGTATAGAATTTTACCAGAATTTCCAAGAAGACATAATACAAATACTCCTCAAATTAATTCACAAAATATAAAGAAAGGAACACTGTCTAATTCATTGTCCAAACCAAATAAGCACACAGCAAATAAAAACCATTACAGACCAATTTTCCTTATGAACATAGATGCAAAATTTCTCAATACAGTCCAAGTACACATCAAAATGATCATTTAACATTATTAACTATATTTCATCCTAAAGATGCAAGTATCTTCAGCAATGGGGTGTTACAATCATGGAGGGTCTAATCCTATACTTTACCAATATATATGCTAAATAATAAATGTGGGAAATGTATGGTGTTATAATTTATGATTATGATGAATTTGGATTAAAATTCTGGTCCTCAGCTCTATTTTTCTGCAGTTATTATGATTTTTTACTTCCATACAGGTGAAAAAACTTCATCATGTTAATCTGTGCATCCAAATGCATGTACATAAGGTGCACTTTCTTTGTTCAGTGTTATCTGAATAAGCACCTAAAACATTCTTTTTTGTCTTAAACAGTGCCAAAACAAAAATAAAAGTGTATCTAGGTGATGTGATATGTTGATTGAGATACACAGAAGTCCAACACCTTGTTCAGGTGGCATGTGTATGTTTCAGTGGTACTGCATGTTTGTGTGGTGCACATGTTTTGCCTGGTGGACTTACAAATATATATACCCATCTCATTCTCTGTCTCTTTCTTGCCCCCATCTCTCTATTCCTTTCTCGCTCTCCAATTGCTTTCAATATTTTTTACACACATAAGAATATTCATCATCATCATGAATATAAAATACCCTAAGTTTAGGACTAGAGTCATGGGAATTATTTTAGCTTTTATATGGTTTATATTTCTAATTAGACTTATTTTCATACTGTTACAATTCTTTAGATGGTATAAAATTTATTAGTCATGGACGTGAATAAATATAGGGTTTTCATATAAGGTATCTAATTTTTAGGTACAAAGTGACTTGAATTTTGGTCAGATACATTGTAAATTATTTCTATTATTCATTATTTTTGTTTGATTTTTCCCCACACATTCATGTACTGTCTCTCAAGTGTAGGTCAGTGTATAATTATAAGAGCAGATTCTCTTCTACCATGATTGGTATGCTGGGATCAAACTCAGCTTGTCTAAATCATCAGAAATATCTTCAACTGGCTGAGCAATCTTGGTGACAAATATGGTAAATATATTCATATCTGGTGGATAAAATTCTTCCCCAAAATGTCAAAATATCTCTTCCAATAGGTATGTAGCACAGTCCTTCTCTCTTACAATTACTGAAAATGTGATTGGCTTGGTTTTTTAATGTGAATTACAAAAAATGCACATCCATTTCATATGTTAATACCATCATAGAACCTCACACATCATACAATATATACTTGAAAATTGGAATTTTATTAGGTTGTCTACTATATATCTATAACAATATCAATGTAGGTATAACATTTCAGTAAGCATGTTTATGCACTAATAGCATAATTATTTGCTTCTGGTTTTTATAAAACACTTTACTGTTTGATTTTTGACATATTTATATTAAAGTTGGAAATGCTTGCCAACTTTCAGATTTACCAACATTCATAAGTCTTTTCTTACCAATAGGAATGAAGACTTAGTATATTTTGAGAAAAATAAATGGTCAATTACTTAACTATATAATCTTTAAGAAGTATGCATTATACTTTTCTGGCATAGATAAACAAATAAAAAAATTGATCTTTTTTTCTCTATAGTGTGTACTTTTTGGTAGAGGAGTTGGAATGGAGGACACTGAAAAAGTGCTCTTGAAAGCACATTTCTAGGACAGCAATCCATAAATTCATTGTATCAAAAAGCATTTTTCCCTGGGTACTAGAGGTAATGTTAAGTGGAAACATTCCAATTTCCACACTAGAATTCATCGTCCCATAAATGATGGCTAAGAAAGACAGCATACAATATAATGGATCCTGATTGAAAGCATATATCACCTTCTGGAAAGCACTATCACAGACCTTATGCAAACACCACAAAAATGGTATCTTACCTTTGAAAAGCCATTTTACCATTATACCAAGGTTGCTGATAAAGGATGGTAAAGCCAAATTAAACTAATGGTTTCGGTGAATATGGGCCTAATGTTGCAATTCTCTTACTGTGAAGAGAGTTGCTTTGTAAGAAAAAATGCTCTATTAGTGTCCTTGTCCCTCTACTGAAAGATGTGCCTGGTCACAGGAGATGACAGGTTTAGTCTCCATATCCTCTAATGCTGAGAGACTTGGCTAGGGTCACCCTCATTTATTAATGGGAGTTTCCAGTGCTCTAGTATTCTAGCTCAGCAAAGAGTTGTCCCCAGATTCCAATTGTCTCTCTAAGTATTCTCCTAAATGTGACTGACCTAAATCCTCTGCATATATGTTACAGTGATATAGCTTAGTCTTCTTGTGTGAATCCTAACAGTGAGATGAGGGGCTGTGTCTGACTCTGTTACCTGGTTCCTCCTTCTGATTGCCTCTTCTAGCATTGATAGAAGAGGAAGTGCCCAGTCTTACTGAAACTTTAAATACCATGGCTAACTGAGATCCGTGGGAGGCCCACATGTATCCGGAGGAGAAACAGGGAAGGAGAAGTGGATGAGTCTGTTGGGTGAACAAGGATGAGAGGAGGACTTGTGAAGATGGAAGGGCGGGGAATCTGACTGGGAAAACACACACATACAAAAAAAAAAAAAAAAACAGTGCTGTCTGGAATACCATGATGGTGTGTAAGGATCTCATTAAGGCACTCAATGTTAGTTTTAACATGTGCATTATACTCTGGATAAGCAAATTCATAAGAAGAATAAGTATCTCGTCCATTAAGGTGCCAGCATTTTGCTTTCTTCTTTTTAATTTTCTTCCTTTTATTAAAAACAGATACTTTTCTCATATAATATATCCTGATCAATTTTCTTTCCCTCTACTCCTACCAGTCCCTCCCACTCTTCCATCATATAGAGATCCACTTGATTTCTGTCTCTCATTTTAAAAGTATGAGATTCTAGGAGGTAACAACAAAACATGAAATAAGATATAATATGCTAAAAAATCCCAACATATCATAGGATCTAAGTGACAAAGTCCAAATAGTGTTGTGCATAAATACCAATCCTTAGAAGACATTCAACAGCATCTAGATATCCTGTTTGGTTAATTCAGTTCCTCCTGCTTTCTATGTTCCTGAAGCACAAGTGATGGAGGGATTCACTAATTTCACTGCCAACTGGACTATTTTGATGTTTCAGTTTGTCTTCTAATGCACATGACTGAAAAAGAAATAATAAGGTTTATCAATCCTCATACAATTGTGTGTGGGATTTTATTCACTCCACACTCCCATCCTTTCTTTAGGGAACTTATTAATGTGTTGGAGCATCCACTCACTTATACAACATAATACAAAAGACTTTCACTGTGTTAACCCGTCCTGTGAACTAGGAAATAGAACGCTGCTCATAACAGCTTCATTTGGTTTATTAGGTGAAGAGTACATTTAGGGGCTATTAAATTATTGTGCTTTATAGAGAAAAGAGAAGGATTTCCTATCATCCTCATGTTCTCAGAACAGGGTAAGTAGCTGGTAAACCCACTGCACTAGGTACACGTGTTTATCAGAACAACACATCTACCCAATTATTTACTGAGGATTAACTAGGACAACAGAGGTGCAGTAGCTCAAATCATAGAATCTAAACAGGAAACTTCATGTCTCAGTTAGTTGGTTCATTTGGAAATGAATAATTTAGAAGATCATTAATTTTCTCAAAGTGAGAAATAAATGGATTTCACTGGATGTGTACATTATATTAATACGCAAATATAGATGTATCATAGAAGCAAAGAATCTCTGAGACAGAGACACTAAGCAAGGTAGAATCCACTGACTTCCTTTGGTTTGGAAAATCATGATGTCTCAATCATTTTGCTGGGTTCCATCCATCATGGGATTTTGGCCCTTTATCTACCCACTACAATTGGAATGTCATCCTCTGATGTAGACTGTTAAAACCAATCTCAGTTGTTTTCTTATGAAAAATTTCTTGCTTCATTCTTGTGACCAAATTATCCAAAGAGGAGTTCATCCCTGAGCTCTTACTGCCTGTTGTTTTAGATGAAATCATGGTGCCTACGGGTGCAGAAGAAAATCTATAAACATATTTTCCAGCTTGTTTTTCACCTGAATACAGGACCTCAGATGCATAGCCCAAGGGAAGAAAGAGTTCCAGAATTCTCAGTGGCAGTGGAGGATGTATAAGAAAGTGCTCATAGTGTGACAGCTCTCTGGGTTACTGTGACAGACTCACCCATCAACAAGTTAGAAGTGCATATGGTCACAAGAGCTTGAGCTAAGTATTAACCTGCTGGACACTGTGAGATCTGGATCCATCAGACTTATGTCTGAGCAGACATGTGTGTTGGTGGGACGTTTTCTTTTGGTTATTATTATCAGGATCTTGTTTAATCACAGTCGTGCATATGCCTACAGCTCCTCTGAGTGTTATTTCAGAATCAAAGAAGATTTTCACCATGAAGGAGATGTAACCATTGGTGTATTTTTCCCAGTTCATACTGTGTACACAGCCAGGAAAGTTCCACATCCTTATCTGCTGAATATTTACACTGACTTTCTCATACAGTAAGTGTTGTTTATTTATGCTGTTTGAGAATTCATTTTACAAATGACCCAGGTGATATGTGTACTCAAGCTCCCATGCTTCTTATTTTTATCATGAAAACTCCTCTTCCAATCGAAAATTCCTTATTTAATTTTATGTTATTCTTCATTTATTTTCTATTTTCAAAGATGATATAATAAGTTGCTTGTTTGTTTATTGATTTTTGTTTCCAAATATGACAATTGAAATATTGTATCTTCTTTGGCCATGCGATTACAACATATTTCTCATATTAGGTTTTAGAGGGAGGATGGTATTATCAAAGCTTACCTGGCTCTTCAGGACACTCTAGAAGTCTATGTACTCATGTAAAAAGAGGTGATGCCACCAAACGTTGTCACTATGGAGGGATGTGATGGTAGAGTAACAAGTTTGCATCTGCTAGATACCACTGATTTAGCAGTAAGAGTGTCAGATTTAGAAGTTGGCAATAATTTCTTGTTGTCAAAACACCTGTGCTTGTCTTCAAAGTTTTTTAGTTAAATTAATTATTTACTAATATTTTACTACCAGAAGCATTTTTCCCTTTTACATGTCTTTCCATGTATTTCTTAACAAGTTTTTAATCTCATTATCATGGATGTGGTCATAAGACACAATGACAAGACTGTGGACACTTAGGGTTGTTACTTACTAAGTCAGAAATAAAATTAAGTTTGTGGTAGCAAAATATTTTTGTTACTAGAAAAGAGTAATATGCATGTCTTTCTCCCTTTCCATTCCTCCCTCAAAATCTTCCATTGTATAATACCCTTCCTAATTTTTTTCATACACGTCGGGGAACTAGAAGTGTATGTATCTCACAGCTAAAATTATTTTGTAAGGCTTCTGATTACATCCTTTATTACACTGTGAGAGTGCATTTATATTTTCAAAGAGGGAATATGTCTGCATTCTAAGTTTCTTTGTCTCTTTTCATGAACAGAATTTTTACATACCTAGAAATGATCATCTTAATTACCAAGGTTAAAAAATGTATTAGCTATGGCAGGAATTTTGCTTCAAAACATTGGTTTAAGTGTGGTATAAACTTTTAAACAGATTTTACTTTAGGGCTATTATAACTATTCAGATGGTATGATATATTAACATAAAATTATATATCAATTTCCAGATTAATGTAAGTTTTCTTTTGCGGCAACTTGACTTAGTTTATTCGACTGCACATGATACAGACTTTACAAGGCATTTTTACCAAAATTTTTGTGTGTGTCCATGCCCACTCATACCTCAGGTCTTACATGCAGGTGAGAGATGATCTGTGGAAGGACAACTTAACCTCCCACGATGTGTGTGTTGACATCAAACTCATTCAATACTCAGTGCTGAGTTTTTGCCCAAGGTAAACTCTATTTTTTCCATATGACAAATCCTATTATACACAATGCCTGTTATCCTTCCAAATTAAAATTGGTACTGTCTCTAGAAATGTATGAGATGAAGAACATGTCTGTTCCATTGACTTTAAATTTTGGTTGACTAGATATGTCAAATTACATTACCCCAAATCTTCAAAAAGTTATGCTAATAATGTGACAAATATCCATGTATCATATGAATATTATCTTTTACTATTTGGATGTTAGGGGTTTTTCTCCTCTACTATAAATATATGCCCTTTTGTGAGCAATTTCATACATCAAAATCGAAAAACATTTCCTTTCAGCTTATTCTAAAATACTTTGCAGTGGGATGCTTGTTTTAAAATTTTTATTACTTCATTTTATTTTGAAATTGTAATATAATTGGAGTATTTCTCTTTTCCTTCCTTACCTACAATCTTTTTCACATACCTCTTTTTCCTCCTGCAGTGGTTCTACCTCTCTGAACCAGAGCTACCCCTGTGTTAAAGTCTTTATATAGAGTTCCTGTTCTGCCTTCAAATTGGTTGTAAACCCAACCACATGACCACCACGTCAGGGCCTGTCTGTATAGGCCCCCAGGTTTTCCATGATTGGTATTGAGATTAAAGGCATGTGTATCCAATAATGGCTGTATCCCTGAACACACACAGACTTACCCAAGCTCTGCCTAGGATTACAAGCATACGCCACCACTGCCCTGCTTTCCTATGGCTTGCTAATAGCTCTGAACCCCAGGCAACTTTATTTATTAACATACAAATAACATTTTAATACAAATAAAATATCACCATATTTCCCCTTTTCTATTTTAATAAAAAGGAAAAAGCTTATAACTAACATAAGAAAAACTATACACAAAGTACAATAACTATATACAATATATACAAGTAATAAATACCTAAACAATGTCTAGTTCATTTGTATTTGACAAATTCAGAGAAAATAATTCCATTATCTATCCTATTGTATCTAATTCACTTTCTATCCTAATTAATCTTCAACTATAACTAACTTATCTTCAACTCCCTCAGAGACCCAAGAAGGAAATAATATTAACTAACAAAAATAAAAACAGGAAGTACATGCAAGCAACTTGTGAGTTGACAGAAACAGCCAGCTGCCTGGACAGTCACCAGAGGTTTCTCTGCAATGTTGGGGCATCATCTTCAGCCTATAGGCTTAGCGTATCTGACAGACTCATTTGTGAAGTAGGATGTACACAAGGTCAACAGTTCAACCTCACATTGGGTGAGAGCAGTCTATATACCAGAAAAACCTGAATTCCACTAGTGTCATGTCATGATTCAGGATTTTAAATTCTGGAAATTGTTGATGTTTTTTGAATTCAGCTGTCCATTCTTCTTGGCTATGTGTGTATGTGGCTTCATCTCAGCATCCCGTTCTTCTCCACATCCCTCTATTATATGCCATTCTACTATTGAGAGGTTTGAGCTTAATTACTCTTCAAGAATAACTGTTTCAGCTACTGTCCCATTGCACATCAGAAGCCATCGGCCCACTGCCTGTTAAGCTGCCTTCGAAGAAAAGGGCACTGTAACTTTCCTGGATTGTGAAGGCCACTTCAGGGATGGTGCCATATTGCCCTGGCCTCAGAAGATGCCTTTTGATAAAGCCATAACCACACTTATTTTGACAAGAATCAGTAGTCCTTTGTTTTGTGTCCTGTCTGTCCTGTTTGTCAGCAGTTGATTCGAGGATACTTTGTTGTCCAGTGGCTAACTTTTGCCACAATGAAAGTTAATTCCAATTGCAGTTTTTTTCAATACCCATATTTTCTCTGAAGTAGATTGGTACTGCCAGGAGCCAACATGTCTCATAGTCATAACACAAAAGAAAAATTTTCTAAGTTATTAAAACATTTTATGCCATATTCTATAGATCTCTGAAGGGTTTGAAGATAACCTGTCTATATAAAATATATCTACTCAATCTTGAAATCATACCTAATATAACTACAAGTTCTATTATAATGTCTAACTACTAACTTTCATTTCTTTATATCCTGATAGTTGGTAATAACAACATTCAAGGATCAGAAAATTGCATTACATTGTTAAATGAACTGTACAATTAGAAATATACATATAGAATTTTCTAACAATATCAATTTCAATATATATAATTTGTATACAATATAAAACAATCCAATCCAATGTAAAGTATTTACATTTTTCTTTTCTTTTCTTTCTTACTTTTTTTTAAATAAGAACATTAAATCTAACCTCCTTTGCTTAGCCTTTTTCCTAACCCTTGACAACAACTTGTAACCAACCTCCCTAATCAATGAAAATTATCACAGACCCAAAACCCATTAAAAGACCAAAAAACCACCCACCCCATTCCACCTCTTTGGGAATATGGGCATCGTATTCTTGAAATTGCTTCCTGCTGGGTATGGGCAAAGTTATCTTTATCCTGAAAAGAAAAATTTTAGGTTAATTGTCAAATTCTAGGAAAGGTAACTATATCCTCCGTTATCCAGTCTGTGTATAATGCCGAAGTTCAGGGTTTATCTCAAATCCTTATTCAAGTAGTCTTTGAGACTGGATCATCTCAGCTAGCTCTCTCAAAATTGCTCTGAGCACTTTGTAGTTCAAAGCTGAACTGTATATGATGCTTGTCAGCTTAGTGATGTTATTATTGTACACATGGAATTGTTGTTGTTGTGGGGCCCCATCTTCTTCCTGGAGTCTTCACTTGATGTTAGGCCTGGCCGTGATTACCTGTAGAAAACTGATAAGAGATTCGAACACAAATACTATATATGCGGATTTTTAGAATTAGTCAGCACTCTATATGACCATTTATATCTTAACAAAGTTTAAAATGTATATATATATATATATATATATATATATATATATATGTATGTATATATATATATATTAATCTTGTAAATTTTGATATAAAATTTATACTTTAAGAAAAGTTTAAAGAATCAGAATAGAATCAATGAGTTGAGATTAGTAATAGAATAGTCCCTCAATTAATTTGGCTTTTCTCCTGTCCCATAGCAGAAGAAGGCTCTTTTCTTCTGGCATGATACAGGGAGTTTGTATTTTCCTTTTAACAACATACTTGAGTTTAAAGAAGGAGAGAGCCATTCTCCAACTCCAAAGTCATCTTTAAAATTTAATTGAACTGGGACTATTAGAAGACCAATACTGTTAAATCTTTAAAGAAAAGCAGAAACAAACATTTAGGAAGACAAAATTTTTTAGATAACATACCCATATGCCATTTCACTTTGTTTCCTGGGATAGATGATTTGTCCCTTTTCTTCAGTTGTCTTATTTGTCCAGTGTTCTTCAAATTCCTTAACCTTCATTCTCCTAAAAGACAAAAACAAAAACCTTTACCCAAGGTTTTTTGGGAATGTTCCTTTTTGGCATGTTATTATCTGATTAAATGAAAAGTCATGTGTTACTGGTATAAGTTAGTTTAAATTGGATGTTCATGATAGTTGATAAACTATCACCTCCTCTAATCAAGAGGTCTCTCTTGTTCAAATCAAACCTTTATCAATTTTGATGGTAAACACAGCTTATCTTCTCCAGTAGAAATAAAAGCAAAACCTTGTCCCCGATGTAACACATATCCTGGTTTCCATTCTGAGGTCAGCACATCCTTAAAGTATATAAGTTGATTTAATTCTGTAGTTTTTTCTATTATCCAATGTCTCTCTGCAGCTGTTGTTCCTTTCTCATTGGCACTGAGAAAATTCAAAGTTAATAGAGCATTATGTAGTCTATTTCTGGGGGGTTTTGTTACTCCTTTTTGTTTATTTAACATATCCTTTAGAGTTCTGTTTGATCTTTCTATAACTGCTTGACCTGTAGGATTATGTGGTATACCTGTAATATAGTTTATGTTATAATAAGCAAAATACTGTTTCATTTTAACAGAGACATATGATGGAGCATTATCAGTTTTGATTTGTGCAGGTATACCCATGATGGCCATAACTTCTAGCAAATGAGTGATTACAGAATCAGCTTTTTCAGAACTCCAAGCAGTTGCCCACTGAAATCCTGAATAAGTATTGATAGTGTGGTGTATATATTTCAATTTTCCAAATTCTGCAAAGTGAAACACAACATCTGCCAGATTTCATTCCTCTGAGTACCCTTTGGGTTATATCCAGCTGGTAATGGCATTTGATTGTAGAAGGAACAAGTAGGACATTTCTTTACTATTTCTTTGGCTTGTAGCCAGGTTATGGAAAAATCCTTTTTTAAACCTTTACTATTGACATGATGTTTTTTTATGAAAATCTGAGGCCTCCAGCACATTTCCTATCAATAATTCATCAATCTCATCATTGGCTTGTGCTAGAGGGCCTGGCAGACCAGTATGGGATCAGATGTAATTTATATATAAAGGATGACTCCTTTTCCTGATTGTATCTTGTAATTGAATAAATAGTGAAGTTAATTCTGAAGCATCAGGGATAAATTCTGCAGTCTCCATATGTAATACTACTCTTTTTTTTTTTGGTTTTTCAAGACAGGGTTTCTCTGTATAGCTTTGAGCCTTTCCTGGAACTCACTTGGTAGTCTAGGCTGCCCTTGAACTCACAGAGATCCACCTGGCTCTGCCTCCCAAGTGCTGGAGTAATACTACACTTTCAGCATATTGAGAGACAGTTACTACATTGAGAGGTTCTGAAAAATACATTAATACCAACAGAATAGCATACAATTCTGATTTTTGAACTGAATTATAAGGACTTTGAACCACTTTACTTAAATTTTCTGATTTGTAACCTGCCTTTCCTTGTTAGTTGGAATCTGTATAAAATGTACAAACTCAAGATATGGGTTTTTTCTGCACAATTTGAGGCAAGATCCAATCAGCTCTCTTTATAAGAAAAATTCTATTGCTTTTGGGATATTTGCTGTTAATTTCTCCCAAAAAATTACTGCAAGCTTTTTGCCAAACTTCATTTTCTATCCATAATTTTTTAATGTCCTCCTTAGTTAAAGATATGACAATTTCTGCTGGGTCTATTCCTGATAATTGACGAAGTCTCAATTTTCCTTTCCAAATCAAGTCAGAGATTTTTTTCCACATAAATTTTTAATTTTTTATTTGGTTTATTTGGTAAAAATATCCATTCCGATATAATATCTTCCCTTTGCACTAATATTCCTGTTGGAGAATGCCTAGAAGGTAAAATAACCAAAATGCAATCCAGCTTTGGATCAATACGATCCACGTGCCCTTCATGTACTTTGTTTTCTACCAAGGCCAATTCTTTCTCAGCTTCAGGTGATAATTCTCTTGGACTATTTAAGTCCTTGTCACTTTCTAAGATTTTAAACAAATTATTCAGTTAATCATTTTTTTACCCCAACAATAGTTCTTAGATGAGAAATGTCTCCAAATAATCTTTGAAAGTCATTAAGAGTCTGTAGTCGATCTCTCCTAATTTGCACCTTTTGAGATCTATTTTTTGTAGTTCTATTTTATATCCTAAATAATTAGTAGAATCTCCTCTTTGTATCTTTTCAGGAGCAATTTGTAATCCCCACCGTGGCAAAATTTTCTTTACTTCTTCAAACATTGTTTCTAAATTTTCGGCATTTGAGTCAACTAAGAAAATATCCATATAATGATAAATTATAGATTTAGGAAATTTTTTACGTACCACTTCTAATGGCTGTTGTACAAAATATTGGCACATAGTTAGGCTATTCAACATTCCCTGGGGGAGAACCCTCTATTGAAATCTTTTAACCGGTTGAGAATTATTATAAGTAGGCACTGTGAAAGCCAATCTTTCTCTGTCTTTTTCTTGTAAAAGTATTGAAAAGAAACAGTCTTTTAAATCAATAACTATGAGAGGCCATCCTTTTGGTAACAGAGTAGGCAAAGGAATTCCAGATTGTAGAGAGCCCATTGGCTGAATTACTTTGCTAATTGCTCTAAGGTCTGTTACCATTCTCCATTTACCAGATTTCTTTTTAAAAACAAATACAGGAGAATTCCAAGGATTGGTTGAATCTTCAATATGATGAGTATTTAACTGTTCTTCTACTAGCTCTTCTAAAGCCTGGAGTTTCTCTGTTGTTAAAGGCCATTGCTGAACCCATACAGGCTTGTCTGTTGACCATTTTAAAGGTAGAGCTCTTGGTGTTTTTGGGAGATTATCAGTTGTTGTGCCCTGTTTTTGTATGACATGGATGGCTGGTGAGCACTCATTAGAATAATATCTTCAAATATTTCTCTCAGAAACATGTACTAGTTTATGATTTGTTTCGGAGATTAGAGGGATATTAATCTGATTATTCCACTGTTGTAACAAGTCTCGACCTCACAGGTTCATAGCTATGTTAGCCATATATGGTTTTAATTTCCCTTTCTGTCCTTATGAACCTATACATTCAAGCCATCTTGCACTTTGTTTCACTCGAGATAATGTCCCAATTCCTAACAGTTGAACGTTTACCTCCTGAAGAGGTCAAGTTGGATTCCAATATTCTGGCGCAATTATGGTAATGTCCACACCTGTGTCTACGAGACCAGGCAACAAAACACCATTTATTTTTATTGCTAGTTTTGGTCTTTGTTCATTAATAGAAGTTTGCCAAAAAATTTTCTTTATGTTTTTTCCTGAATTTCCTATTCTCTCTGTTTCATCATCTCGACCAACATGATTTATTCCAATAGGCATTTGGTTATTTAGTTGCTTTGAGTAGGGGTTTCCTCTACGACTGCAGGAAAGGTTTGAACTGGATTTACTGTGGGGGCCTGCCTGAGACCCCTCTGGGTGTTTCCCGAAGCTTGAGGCAAAGGATTACCCTGTCTGTCCCTTGTTTATCTACATTCGTTGGTCCAGTGTTTTCCCTTACCACACCTTCTGCATACTCCAGAAGGAAGGGGCATTCTGTTGCCAGTGTTCCTTGAAGAAACATTATTACTAGGAATGACCTGTTTACAATCCCTTTTCAAATGTCCTTGCTTTCCACATCCAAAACATCTAACATTTCTCAAACCTTTTGAAATTGCTTCTCCTACCCACATATCATTATGGTCATAAGCCTCAACATTAACTGTGTCTCTAATCCAATCTCCCAAAGGTGCAGATCTTGCCTATAATGGCCTGATTATTCTTTTGCATGCTGCATTTGTATTCTCAAAGGCCAAAGATTCAATTATTATCTGACTAGCCTCTGAATTCAGGACCATTCTCTGTACTGCTGAAGTCAATCTTTGTAAGAAATCTGTGAAAGATTGTTTTGGGCCCTGTATAACCTTTGTAAATGACTCAGTTTTCTTCCTGGTTCTTCAACTCTGTCCCATGCATTCAAGGCTGCCGTTTGACATAGAACTAGGGTTTGGACATCATATAAACATTGTGTTTGTACTGAAGCATATTGGCCTTCTCCAATAAGCTGATCCTGGCAGATTTGTATTCCGTTATCCCTCCATTGTTTTTCTATATATTTAGCCTCATTATTGAACCACATTTTCCACTGGAGATTTTGTCCAGGTTCAAGAACAGCCTGTGCCAAATCCCGCCAGTCCTTTGGTAGAATCCTATTACAAGTTGACCAAGTGTTTAACATTTGCTTTACATATGGGGAATGCATGCCATAAGATGCTATTGCCTCTTTAAATCTTCCTAAGTCTAACATTTTAATTGGAATACAAGTATTTTGTTCATTCTCTTCATCAGGTAGCTGCTGTATGGCTACTGGATAAATTAAGGGTGATCATGTGAAAATTGGCTTTCTTTCTGTAACCTTATGATCCAATTTTGAAACAACTTCACTGTTAATTTCTTCTGTCTGAATTTGAATTTCTCTATAATTCATTTTTGAATTTTTAACAAGTTTCTCAACGACTGTTATCCTGACAATTACATTGACTATCTTTTTAAATAGTAAAATGAGGATAAGAAAAGTAATAAACTGAATAATTCTATCAATATTAACCTTCTCATATAGTTGTTCCATTGTCAGAGTGCCTAAAATTTCAAACAAAGCCCAATTTTCTTCCAATGTACACATAAAGCCCATTTCTTTTAATGTAGAAAAAAAATCTCTTTCAAATAGATATGTTAATTGACTTACCAAGTCTGCATAGAACAGTAGAATCTGAGGGAATTTCAAAACAGCCACCTCGTCTTCAAGGTGTGAATCCAGAGAGAGAGAGAGAGAGAGAGAGAGAGAGAGAGAGAGAGAGAGAGCAAGAAAGCATACCCGCTTGAGCTGAGTCAAGACTTGGCTTTACAGGCAGGGACCCTGTTCGGCAGGGCAGGCCTGAGTTGTTTGTAGCAGTTGCAAGTAGCTCCAGCTGTGGGTCAGTCAGGACTGGGCCTGAGCTAGGGAGCTGGGCTGCCCAGGCCGGAAACCGGACCTGCCACCAAACCAAGCCAAGAGGTTTTTAATGGATTCTTGTCACGTTGGGCGCCAAATGTAGATGTAACCAACCTTCTTATTAAATAAGAAACACAGAATCAATGCAAAGAAGAAAGCCAAGAGGTCAGAGCTAAGATCTAAAAAATTACTCTTCCTCCTGCGGTGGTCCTACCTCTCTGAACCACAGCTACCCCTGTGTTAAAGTCTTTATATAGAGTTCCTGTTCTGCCTTCGAATTGGTTGTAAACCCAACCACATGACCGCCTCATCACGGCCTGTCTGTATAGACCTCCAGGTTTTCCATGATTGGTATTGAGATTAAAGGCATGTGTATCCAATACTGGCTGTATCCCTGAACACACAGAGACTTACCCAGCTCTGCCTACCAAGTGCTAGGATTACAAGCATACGCCACCACTGCCCTGCTGTCCTATGGCTTGCTAATAGCTCTGAACCCCGGGCAACTTTATTTATTAACATACAAATAACATTTTAATACAAATAAAATATCACTATATGTATTTGTCATCCTCAATCTCCTCTCCAGCAATGACAGAAGTGAGGCTTGGACCGTAATCCTATTTTCATACCCATAGTGAAAACAAAGATTCAGTAAGTGGTATAAGAGCAGGGAGTGCAAGAACCTGAGGACCAATGGAACCTTATTATTAATGGGCCCATAGTTCAGAGACATTCCATTTGAGAATAGCATCTATGGCTTCCACTTTCTTTATCTGGGTGTGGTGGGTCTGTGATGTTAGTGCACCTACATTCACCACCAGAGGAGTAGAGAGAATGACCTTATAGGGTCCTTAACAGATTAGCTCCAGTGTCTGTTTGGCTACTCACTTGACACAGAGGATATCACTCTACTTAAACAAGGTGAAATTAGTGGTGGACTCAGAAGATGTCTGAGTATCTCAGACAATTCAGGGAATAGCCTGTGTGGAGAACTGGAAGGCCTTTTGTGAATTGATAAGGTAATGATTAAAGAGTTTTGTCAACTGCTTGTCCCTGAACCTGGGAAGCAGGTGGGGAATTTTTCCAAGTATAATCTCATGGGTATTAATCCCTCCCTATATGGGTAACAGTAAACTGAGAAACAGTAAAGGAGGAAGCTTATCCATCTTTTTCTGGACTCTAATGAGAATTTTGTTAGAGTTTCATTTGATGTCCTGTTCATTCTTAATGCCAGCTCAGAACTCTGAAGTCTAGATACACAGTGAAGTTTCTGCTCTATGTCTAAAGCCATAGCTATTAATTAAGAGGGTTTGGGTTATGAAAATCAGGATATTGCTGGATACTATTGTTAGAAGGAAGCCAAATTGGAGCACCAATTTAAGCCTGAACTTTTTAGCTATTATTTGAACACTTTTTAGTCTATGTGGGGAACACTTTTAAACTCTCAGAAACATTATCTTTAAGAAAGTTACAAGTACATTTCCCTTCTGCAGCAAGCCAGATCTTGGTTGAAGTCAGTTTTTTCAACATTTGACAGGGTGTTGTTCTTTCATTTGGATACCTTCATGGGTGAGGACTCTCTGTTTTTGATTTACTTTAACACAATGCTGGTATATCGCTGAGATATGCCATGCTAGTGTGTCGAGTATAGCTATAATGTACTGTAGCTAGAATTTTCCTGCCTTGCCCACAGTCAGGACAAATCTTTGTCACCGGCCAGTCCCACAGCCGCTCAGACTCAACCAAGTAAACACAGAGTCTTATATTGCTTACAAACTGTAAGGCTGTGGCAGGCTTCTTGCTAACTGTTCTTTTAGCTTAAATTAATCCATTTCCATAAATCTATACTTTTCCACGTGGATCGTGGCTTACTGGTGTCTTCACATGCTGCTTGTCATGGTGGAGGCTGGCAGTGTCTCCCCCCACCTTCCTGTTCTTTCAATTCTCCTCTCTGTTAGTCCCGCCTATACTTCCTGCCTGGCCACTGGCCTATCAGTGTTTTATTTATTGACCAATCAGAGCAATTTGACATACAGACCATCCCAGAACAACATACGTTGGTCTGAACAACTCAGAAAATTTTGTGGTACCAAGGGGAATAGCCTGGTGAAGGTTTGTTACCAGAATCCAGCTAGTTATTTCTGAGAGAATGAACTTTTCCTATGGTACCTTCCATCAACACATAGGTGATGGAGGAATGTCTTTCTGTATACTGCAAATAAGTTTTGCTCTGAATGGTTGATAAATAAAGTCATTTGGCTTATTGCAAGGCAGCTTAGAGACAGGGGGAAATTCAAAGAGACAGACAAGAAGAAGGCAGGGAGAGATGCCAGCAAGCCACTGAAGGAGCAACATTTAATGGGACATGGGTAAAGCCACAGAATATGTGGTGATACATAGATTAATAGTTATGGGCTAATTTAAGATATAAGAGCTAGCTAGCAAAAACCTTGAGCCATGGCCATGCAGTTATAATTAATATAAGCTTCTCTGTGTTTACTTGGGGGATACAAGTGGGAGAGGTTTGTCCCAACTGCCATCAGGCCAGGACATAGAAAATCTCCTGACTACATACAGTTTTGTACTGACCATATTTCTTTATGCTGTAGTCTCAGGTAGCACTGGTTTGTGGTATGTGTCATCAGAACATTACCAAGTTTTAGTGTCAGCTGTCAGACAGTGAGTTAAACTGTGTGCCCATGGAGGACAACAATTTCTAGGGAAAGCCACATACCCCCTAGGAGGGTCAAGATTTTTTAATGTCCTTTTTTCCAGCAGTGAGAAGCCATCTATCTCTAAAGATCACACAGTTGACATACCCACTTGTAAAATCATATCAACTGATGGTCCATGTATATAGTAGTGGAGTTTCCTTTTCCCCACATGAGATAATGGGCTAGATCAATCAGTTCCTCAACCTGGGATGAGGTTCCTGGTTTAGGCACAAATTATTTTATGAAAAGTAAGTATTGCATCTCCCATGTTCCTGGTTTCATCACTCATCTGGGGACAGTCTGGGGTGCTCATATAAGCACCTGTAGGTCATAATCAGGCAAGAGGAATAGCTGGATTGATGACAAACTGAACTCAGGTTGCAGTCAGTAGAATCTTGTACTGTGTCAAACTGTCCTGAAACAGATGATAATTTGTTTTCCTCAGTAGAAGACCTCATTTTCCCTAGATACTATGAGTATCAGATCTTAACACATTTAACTCAATTGTATTCTTTTATTAAGCCAGCAGTACCTTCCGCACATATTTGAAAAATAGGCCATCCTATGGCTACAGGGTCCAATCATTTGTACTGATGTATCACAGGAAATTTCTATGGTCCCAACATTTGGGCAAAACCCCTTTGTCTTTTGTGTCATGGACTGGCAATGAAAACGTTTTGAGGCATCTGGGTGTTCTAGGACTGGAGCCAAATTCAGAGATATGTTTAAAGACTTGAATATCATTCATTTAGTCTCAGTCAAGATTAGGGGATTAGTTCTCCTACTTTGTGCTTATGTATAGAGGCATTGCAGTTTCCACAAACACTGAAATACCCAGTTGCACCTAGGATTTCTGGAATCTGCAGTTCTGTGTGGTCTGTAATTTCCTCAGGTATGTTTTTATTCAATCTCTGCAGGTATAATTTTAAAATACACCAGTTGGTTCTGGCCCTGGTATTTGCCATTGAGGAGATCAACAGGAACCCTCATCTTTTACCAAACATTTCTCTGGGATTTGACTTCTATAATGTCCCATACAGTGAGAAAAACATTCTTATGTATGCTCTTATTTGGCTCACAGGCCTGAGTAGTCCTTACTGTAATTATAACTGTGAAAAGGAGAGAAAGACAACTGCTGCAATAACAGGACCATCGTGGGCAAAATCTGCCCATATTGGGACACTGCTTCAGCTCTACAAATTTCCCCAGGTGAGGAAATTGTATGGGATAAAAATGCAAATCTCCTTTGCTCACAATTCAGGTGTGTCCATAGGTAAAAAGGTATATTTGGATTAGTTAGATATCAATGACAATTGTCCAGATAATTAGAGATGGACTTCTATTTCAGTCACTTGGAAAAGAAAGGGGAGGTTGGAGTAGACAAGGAGGATCAATAAAAATAGAAAATAGGCCAGTAATTTTCTGAAAACTTCTGTCACAGAAATTTGCCTTTAAAATCAGGGTGAATCCATCATTGTGCTAACCATTTCCATCTGTTTCTGCAGAATAAGGATTGTGCATAATACCATTGTTCTTTCTCTTTTTTTTTCTCTTCAGCTCACTGTTGGTCCTTTTGAGCCTATCTTCAGTGACCGAGATCAGTTTACTTCTCTCTACCAGATGGCCTCCCAAGGCACAACTCTGTCTCTTGCCATGGTCTCTTTGATGCTTCATTTTGGCTGGACTTGGGTTGGTCTGCTTATCCCAGATGATCACAGAGGGACTCAGTTTCTAGCAGATATCAGAGAAAATATGGAGAAAAATCAAGTCTGCATAGCATTTGTTGAAATGATCCAAAGCACCTGGAATTCATTTTCACACAAATACTGGAAAAGTCTTGGCATCATCCAGGAAACATTGGCCAATATTATCATCATTTATGGTGACAATGATTCACTACTAGGTTTAATGACAAATCTAGGGCAACAGATTTTGACGAGTAAAGTCTGGGTCATGACCTCTGAGTGGGATGTTACTAATATTGCTGATTATTTCTTGCTAGATTCATTCCATGGAAGTCTCATTTTTTCACAACACCATGAGCAGGTGGCTGAATTTAAAAATTTTATCCAAACAGTTAATCCTTATAAATACCCAGAAGACAATTACCTTCCTAAGTTGTGGTTTTTGTTCTTCAAGTGCACATTTTCAGAGCTGGATTGTCATCTTTTGGAGAACTGTCAACCCAATGCTTCTTTAGAATTACTGCCTAGACATATGTTTGACATGGTAATGAGCGAAGACAGCTACAATACATACAAGGCTGTTTATTCTGTGGCCTATAGTCTCCATGAGATGCGTCTTCAGCAAGTACAAATGCAACCATTTGGAAATGGGGAAAGAATGATGTTCGTTCCCTGGCAGGTAATATTCCTTCCATTGTATTAGAGTATCAACAATGTGAAATTTTGAGAGTCTTCAGAGGCAGTAGTCTAGGTATTACATATTTCAGTATTTTACATATAGTATATGTATATATACATTCATATGCATACGTGTGTGAGTGTGTGTGTGAATGTGTGTATGTGTGTGTGTATACATCTGCAGGATATACTTCATGTGTTATCCTACCTTCCAGGTCAGTGCAGATCTTTGTGTTTTTTTTGCTGAAGAATAAGGTGCTAGTGGCAAGGAGGAAATGATTTTAATGAATATAAAAATTGTGTCACAAATAGCTGCACAATTTTTCATTGTAATGATTACACCAGAAACCTTAGAATTTTCTCAGTGAAACAATGAAAGCTCATTTTCTCAAGTTGTTAGTACATAAATGATTTCTTTTAGCCACTATTTAGCCATAAGTACCCACATTTTATTCAATGAACTTTGGGATGAACCCTGTATGTAAATTGGTATAGATTTCTTTGAAAGAAATTGTGATTTGATTCAATCAATACTCACCGATTCCATTGCTAAATTTGTGTAGAAGATGTTGTTGATACTGACTGTTCCTCAGATGTAGAATTGTATCCCATTAACTTAGGTCACCATTGCTGACCTTCAATGATACCTATGTTATTATTGTGTCCTACACCACATATTATGAACATTGAGAGTTATTTTATAATCCATTACTGGTCAAAATCTCAGACCTACATTAAAACATATTCTTGCATCACTTTCAGCTTCATCCTTTCTTGAGGACTATTCATGTGGGAGCCAACACAGCTTTAGAATGGAAACAGAAGTCAGATGATGATAAGTATGATATTCTTAACTTTTGGAATTTTCCAAAGGGTCTTGGAAAAAAAGTGAAAGTAGGAAATTTTTTGCCCAATGCTCCCCAGAGTCAACAGTTGACTTTATCTGAGAAGATGATACAATGGCCAGAAAGATATTCAGAGGTGGGTTATATATTATCTCATTGCATTAAACTTATAATAATAATACAAATATATTTCCCAGTATAACAACTTCTGCTTTTGAAATTAAATCCCAGTACTATAAAATTCCCAGTAGACAAAGACAAAAATTAACTACTAGAAGACAATGCTTTAACATCCCCTGATTCTTAAAAAAGGACGTTTTAGGCTTTAATTTTCTGCTAATATTCAGTGGTGCATGGGTTAAATTTTGTCCATTTGACACAAATTAAGTACACCTGAGAAGTGGTATATGCAATTCTCATAATGTCTCACAGAATATTCTGATGTCGAAAATCTCTACATTCACAACAGAAAACTAATTAAGTTATATTTTCTTGCTATGATCAAACACCATCACCAGAAGTGACTTTTGGAAAAAAATAATTTATCTGACTTATGGTTTTGGAGTTTTGAGTGTCCTTTATACTCAAGGGGCATGTCACTGTGTGGCATCCTTGGAGAGATGGGCAGGAACCTGAAACAAAATGTCTCAGTCCACACACTGGAAAACAGAGAGTGAATACTGGAATTGGGTGAGGGCCATACATTTTCAAAATCCACAACCACTGAAATAATTTCGCCAATAAGTCTGCAACTCTCAAGTTGCAATAACTCTCAAGATAGCACCACCATTAAGGAAATATATAGTCACATATCTGTGTTTATACTTGCTTCTTTTCATTCAAACAAATACACAATATCTCTATTAGAATTCCTTCACTGTTTCTAAAATTTCAGAGGATCATCTTGATTCCATGCTTAAAATTACAGAAGATAAACAGTTACAATTACTTTTATCCACCCCTTGAATTGAAATACTATAGCGTGCATGTGTATGTTATCTCTTGTTCTGCTACTGATGATACATACGTACCTAATGTAACATACGCAAGTGTTTCTTTTGATGACAGTATGAGCCTTCAGCCCTTATCTTTGGAAATTTATTGCTCTAGGAGTATGAGGTTCCTAATGACATCATATTCTGAGTCAATAGAAAAAAGTAAATACCAGGAGTCACCTTTTTCTCATTCTCAATTCTGAGACAACAGCCTATAGGATGGTGATGCTCACTCTTAGAGTGAATCCTTTAAACTTCTCTTTAAAAACACTCACAGGGATGCCCAACAATTTGATTACATGGTGATTATAAGTCCTGTCATTTTGACAAGCAAGATTTACAATCATAGTGGAAATACAATTTTCTCAACACATTAGAAAGCAAGCACAGACAAGATCCATCTGGAAGGACCATTTGACATTCTAGGTTATGTCTTCTATGACCCCCCTGCATCAAACTTGTCCCTACCTCATTATGATCCAAACTGTCTAATAATGGGATAATCCTCAGACCAGCTTTGTATAGATCACAGATGCTCAAATTCCTTTTCTACTTTTATAGGAATAAAACTTGCAAGTTAATTATGTGATATTAAAAAACATTTTTGAGTCTTTCAATAAACCATGAGAATTTGTTAACTTTGCTCCCATTTTTCTCAGATTCCTCATTCTGTGTGCAGTGAGAGCTGTGGTCGTGGATTCAGGAAAGTTTCCCTAGAGGGCAAGGCTGTTTGCTGCTATGATTGCACTCGTTGTGCAGACAATGAGATTTCCAATGAGACAGGTAAGAATAAATCTTACCGAAATGGTTCCACATTTCTACAGGATTCTGCATTATCTTAAAAATTGAAAAATATCTAGAGAGAAGTCAGAAAAATTTATTCCTTCTGTTATTTAAGATATTAAATGTGCATCACCATGTCTTGAAATAGTGCAGAGTAGACACTGAAATTTATAATTGATTTACATTTATGATCAAATTCAGCTATTGTTTCCTGCAGGAAACCCCTTTTCTCTGTAATAATCAATATGCTTTATTTCCCCACATAATTTAACACATAGTAATAAAGTGCACAAATTGGATGTTTTCCTAACTGTATTTCATTATTGATTAGAACTCTCCTAAATGTACGATAGGTTATTTTAATAATGATTCTTCCCAGCAAGAACAGAAAATTAGCAATTTGTGTTTGATATCCACATTATAAAATTATTGACTATACAGCATAACTAAAATTTCAAATTTCTTTAATGAATAGGATTATGTCCATTTTCCTGCTACAATTCTGAGAAACAGTATAAAAAACAATATCCTCAAAGCAGTTTCAACGGTCTGTTCGTGAGAGTTGTACCAAGACCTAAGAGCTGCAATGGAATATAGAATCTCCATTTAGAAGAATTGGTCATGAACATATTCACAGCATGTTTCATTGGGAAGAAAAATCTTTAAAAGCTAGTATTTCCATACCTAATACTAAATTTTTGACAATTTTTATTTCAACTTTGAAATTTTGAAATGTTTTCTATTCTTTGAGAATTTCATACTATGTTTTGATCATATTTATACACTCCCAAATCTTCTACTTTCTTACCTAACTTCTTTTCCCTTTGTTAAAAAAAAAACTCATTGAATTCAGTTTCTGCTACCCAAGTACTCTTTATAGTGTAGTCCCTGTTGGAATATTGGCTAATTCCTACTGCCATATTCTTAAAGTTTATAATGTCTTCCCCTTATTGCAGCTATGATGTCAGACAGCTTCTCAGTTAAGTTTAGTATTTTATGCCAACTCTCCATACATATTGGTATTTGGTTTACCCTGAGATTTCACATGTTATATGTGTGATATCAAAACTTGAATTTATATATTCAACTAACCAGCTGTGTCTGGAAGTTTCTATTCCCTTGAAGTAGTTCATGACCTCAGACTTTTGCATTCTTTCTGCAACTTCTTTCATGGAAATCTCACATTGAGATGTAAAAGATTGTGCCCTGAAGCTGTTATTCAAAAGAAACACAGTTTTAGTGAATATGCATGCACATATTCACACACACACACACACACACACACACACATACACACACACACACACACAGTAGTTTTTATTACATATATGATGTGCCTTTAGTAAGGAATGGAGTTATTCATGTGATTCATGCATTAAAAATTAGAAAAGTAAAAAAAAATGAACACCTCCACATAAAAGAGAAGGAAATAACAGAGACTGAGCTTATACCTTAAAAGTAGGTCCTAAGAACAGATATAACAATGTGTCACAATAGCTGAAGGAAAGATTATTTACAAGGTATATAGAAATAAGTTTTATTCTACTAAAGTGAATTCAATAATATATTAATAAAATTTGTCAACAAAATAAAATGAAAATCTGGTGATGAGGTTCTTTTTAAAATCATACAAAAAATGACTGTGGAAATCTGGCGTGCATAAATCACTGTTCTTGGACTTCAAATACAAGATGAATTTTATGAATTTTCAAGAGCAGAATATTATAACACTGTTTTATTTCATACTCTAAAACTATCTCAATAGTTCTGACCTTTCCCAATTGGAATGACGACTATTCACTAGTGCACTAATCAAGCCTGTAACAATGTAGTAATGCCTATTCATTAAAGCTTCACAGAGAAGAGTCAATATTAGAAAACAGGAAGCATTTTATAATGATAAGAAAATTGAGACTATGTTTAAGAAGTGTATTTTATGAAAATAATTTCAAGAGCATACTCCCTCTTTTGCACTATTCAAATTAATAATGTGGTATGAATTATGATGTGGTTTCAGAAATAAAGTATGTTTATGTATTGCAATTCAGTATTCTAATAACTTTCAAAAGAGATACACCAATAGCACAAGAGGCCTGAAGGCATATAAGAGAGAAAAGTGTAAGGTGTATTTAATTTATATCACTATAAAGAAGATGGGTTGTATGAAAAGCTACTAGTAATTGATAACTACTACCAAAAGAGGAATATCACTTTTTCTTTAAGGGTGTGGACTCTGAAATGTTGCCCATATTCCAGTTGTTGCCCCCATAATATGTAAATACTAGCATCACTGAATAGACTCAGTGAGTATTAAAATGTAAAAAGAAGAGATAAGAGAGCACATTAAATTGGGAAGTAAAAGTGGGAGAAGTTGAGGGATGGAGTAAGAGCAAAGAGGGTTGAGTTAGATCAACACACTTTATAAGTTCACATGAATAATAACTGAAATAACAGATAAGGAAGTTGGGTGGTATAAATATGAAAGTGTTCACTACAGAGTTTGTGTTTCTTTGTCCCTGAGAAAAAAAGAAAGTGATGTAGATAGCAGTTCTGTCAAAAAGTACAGAGAAATGTCTTAGAATAAAATGAATAACTTCAGCTTGGATTCAAACTAATCTTGATTTCTGATCAGATATGGATCAGTGCATGAAGTGTCCAGAGAGTCATTATGCAGAGACAGAGAAGAAACACTGCCTCCAGAAAGCTGTGAGTTTTCTTAACCATGAGGACCCCTTGGGGATGTCTCTTACAACCATAGCTCTGTGCTTCTCTGTACTCACAACTGTGGTTCTTGGACTCTTTGTGAAGCACAGAGACACTCCAATTGTCAAAGCTAATAATAGGACCCTTAGTTACACATTGCTCATCACACTCACTGTCTGTTTCCTCTGTTCCTTGCTATTTATTGGCCATCCCAACACCGCCACCTGTATTCTGCAGCAGATTGTATTTGGAGGTGCTTTTACTGTGGCTCTTGCCACTGTGTTGGCCAAAGCTATCACTGTGGTTATTGCCTTCAAGGTTACTTTTCCAAGGAGAGTGGTGAGGTGGTTAATAATATCAAAGGCTCCGAACTTCATCATCCCCATATGTACTCTGATCCACCTTGTCCTCTGTGGAATTTGGCTAGGGAACTCTCCTCCCTTCCTTGACCAAGATGTTCATGCTGAACATGGACATATCATCCTTGTGTGTAGCAAAGGCTCAGATTTTGCCTTCCATGGTATACTGGCATATCTCTGCTCCTTGGCACTTGGGAGTTTTACTATGGCTTTCATGTCACGAAATCTTCCAGACACATTCAATGAAGCCAAGTTCCTATCATTCAGCATGCTGGTGTTCTTCTGTGTCTGGGTCACATTCCTCCCTGTCTACCACAGCACCAAGGGGAAGGTCATGGTGGCTATGGAAGTCTTCTCTATCTTGGCTTCTAGTGCAGCCCTCCTTGGCTTCATTTTTGCCCCTAAGTGCTATATTATCTTAATAAGGCCAGATAAGAACTCAGTTCATCATATCAGGAACAGGCCGCATTCTAGAAGGAATAACCCTCTCAAAACCTAGTTCAAAACTCAATATAGTTCTCATATTAAGACATGAATTTTGAAGATGAAGTCCAGTTGATCTCTACTTAAAATATGTGTTATTCATTTACAGTATGGGTTTGATTCTTTGTGCTTTTACATGGTCATCTCCTTACAGTTAAATTTCTGTCTACAGTCATCCAATTGTACAAGAGCCTCTTTATACTGGAGCTATTGGAGTCATCCACACTTGAAATCCAGTTTGTATTTTCATAAGAGCAGGACCTCAGTATATATCTGGGCTTTTCTGAAACCTTCTGTGAATATCATGATATTTTGAACGCATAGGGATCTACCTACATCTGCCTCTGCTCTTCTGAGATAGACAGCCTCATACCACCCCTTCTGGGATTAAAGATGGCCAGTTCACAACCCCACCATATTCTTCTATAATATAGACGGCTAAGAATTATGTTATTGATTTAAATTGCTTCAAAGCATCAAGTATATTTTCTTTTCCAATTGTACTCATTACATGTTGTTTTAAATTTTGAAAGTGTTTTCCTGCAAAATTTGTGGTAAAATATGTAGATCCAAATTTTTTTTTATATTCAACTTTTATTATACCAGATTTGTACAAGAACATCCATCTGTTTCTTAAGGTCTCAAGGCCCTTCACTATATTATTTTTTCGTTCAAGTTAATGTAATTATACTGAAGAATATGGGATTTCCAAAGGTAAATGTAATCTTTTATGAACATAATATTTCATCAGTCATTAAATAATATGTTGCATTCTAAGTTAGAATGTAGACTTACAACGAATTATATTTTATTACCCAATGTCTAATGTCAGTCAACCAGAACAAGTAACTAGGTCTAACTACCTGCATCCCTTATTTGCCCTCATATGACGTGTGTCATTTTTCCACCTGTTTTACTTCTAGTTGACTACCCTCAGTTGCCTTCAATATGGGCATTTGCACATCATTTATGTGAATGCTTCTTCCAATTATAAGCTTATCCTTGATTGAGTATATACTCCTCATTTAACATCATAAACAGCTTACAACATGCCACTTTATTATTACATATTTCTCCAGAATTCATCACCATTTCATACAAATACATACAATATATGAAGTAAAATATTTTCTATTTCCACATCATTAAATAAAAGCAAAATTTTATAAAATTGTTAGACTTTTACTACTGTGAGTTTTGTCCTAGCTGTGGTGACTCTTTTGCTTTTATGTCTATATACTTGGCTAGGAGGTTTCACAAATGCTATTGTTAGCTGTAATTGAACATAATTACTGTTTGTGAAGAGGGAAACCAACCCTAGTTATGGGAACCAAAGCAATAACCAAGAATTAGTGAAGTCTTGGATCTCGGAGGAGAAGCTACAACTGCCGCTTTACTAAAATAGCTTAGTCCCTAAACATTCTAAATATTTGTTCTCATACATACAATTAAGTCTATTCTTCAGATCTCTTTAAAGATGTGTCATATTGAAACAGATGCATACAATTATACAAGGCCACAAGCAATCAAATTGAATAATTGTGGATCCCACTTCCAATTGATACATTTACAGTAAATTCTCCCCTAAAGTTCAGGGTTCATTGGTGAAGATGGGACAGAAGTAATCTAAATGCCTGAGGACCTGCGAGTTTGCTGTGAGATTATGTCTCTTAGGAATTTTATACATTATCCATAAAGACACATAATGTCTGATCAACATGACTTCATAAATATGAGCTGAACTAAGAACACAACAATAGGCATACAGATGTGAATGGCAAACCTCATTAGACCTCAACCACACTAAGATTACAGGGAACAAAGTAAAGCTGACAGAGGAAGAAAAAGTATTCCATGAGACAAAGCACACTAAATGATTTGTAAGACAAAATAGTATTCATATACAATTTAGAATTATGTATTTATATGTATTCATATACATGAATCATATAATACATAATTTATATATTATAATGGAAATTATATGTAGAGATTATATATTATATAAGGTATATATCATATATAGGAATTATACATACATTTATATTCCTAATATTTACTCGCAGATATTTCAATATATATATGTAGTAACAACTTAAAAAATGTATCCATGATTTTGTAATCAAGAAAGAATAGGTATTCAGGATCATTTAGTCAAAGAGAAGTGAAGAGAAAATGATGTAATTTCACTATAATATGAAAAATAACAATGCAGTTCTATTAACTGGCATTTAAAGTGGATTTATATCTTCTATATATTTTTTAATGTTGTTCTTTATATTCCCTTGCTAAGTAATTAAATATGTTGTGAAAATAATTATCCTTCAATTCACATCAAACTCTTTCTTAAAGAGCTGTCCTCTACAGCTGTGGATTCTGCATGGAACCAGAGTAGACCTTCTACATATGGGAGATGATTGTGTAGCTGGATCTGTTTGAGGGACCCTGTGTGATCAGGATCTATCCCTGGTGCAGGAACTGGCTATCTGGATCCCATTACCTGTGGTGGGACACCCTGCTCACCCTTGATGTGGCCAGGAACAGCTTATTCCTGCCTTAACCAAATGTACCAAACTTAGCTCTCCTCCCATGGGAGAACTTACATTGTTGGAGGAGAGGATGAACTTACCCTGTTGGAGGTGGGTTGGGGAGGGAGGAAGGCAGAGGCAGAGAAGGAGGAGGAAAGAGAGGGGTCTGTGGTTGGTATGTAAAATGAGTAAAAAAAAAGAGAGTACACCAAATATGCTTGCCAAGGGAACATGTGTTAAGGGTAGCCCCCTCCAAAGAATAAAGATGCTTGAGCAAAGGTGAATCTGGACAATAAATTCAATAGAGAGTAAAAAAAGTTGTCCTCTAATAAAAACAATGGAATAAATTAATTTATACTTGAATGACAATGAATTCATGGAGATAATTCTTCTTACTCTCAGCTTTAATCTAATAGTAAAAAAATGAGACTAAAATTTCTCACAGTATAGACTTTTTTTAGAAACATGTTGAAAATAATAATTTATTCATTTTAACTATGGGACAGGAGAGCCTAACATTCTATTAACATCCTGTACAGACCAACAACTCGAGTAAAAAACAAAGTGCATTTTTCTGATGCTTCCAAGATACACACTTCACAATCAAGGTCTGTCATTGCATACTTAAAAAAGATTATAAAATATTACAAGGAAATGAATCTAAGATGAAAGCAGGCATAGCTATTTTTATATTATATGATAAAATAAATTTCAAACCCAAACTAAACAGAATAGGTTGAGAAGGATATTAGATAGTAATCAAAGGGAAAATATAGTGAAAACATAAAACAATTCTAAGCATTGCAACAAATGCCAGGCACAAAAGTTTGTAAAAGAAACAGTACTGCTGCTAGAATCACATATTGATCCGAACACAGTGATACTAGGTGACTTCAATACCCTAATCTCACAAATAAGCTGGTCTTCTAGACATAATCAATACTAAGAAACCCCGGAGTTAGATAACATCATGAATCAAATAGACATGACAGATATCTATGGAATATAACCACCAAACACAAAAGAATATTTCTTTTTCCAAGAATTTACAAAGCTTCCTCCAAAATTGACCACAAATAAGGAATAAACAGGTCTCAACAGTTATAAGAAAATTGAAATAATACCATAGACTATATCCTACACCATGAATTATAGTTGGATATCAACAATACCAACATGAAATGTACAAACTCATGTAAGCTGAACAACTCACTACTGAATGAACAATGGGTCAAGACTGAAACCAAGATTGAAAATGAAAACACAGCATATCCAAAGTATGAGACACAATGAAGGCAGTTCTAAGAAGCAAGTACAAAGCACTGAATGACTACATAAAAATACTGGAGTGATTTCTTATTAATAATTATAATACACACTTGAAATTTATAGGAAAATAATACCTGAAAATAGTAGATAAAAAGAAATAAGAAGACTGAAAAATCAGAGCTATGAAAATAAAGGATGAAATCATTGAGATAGAAACAAACAGCAATAGCACAAACCAAATGGAGGATAAAAGAAATGAAAGGTTGTTGCCTCAATGAAATCAAGAAGATGACAAGGCCTTAGCCAAATTAGTCAACAAAATGAGAGAGAATATCTAAATTATTGAAGCTAGATATGAAAGAGATGACTTTACAACAGATCCTGAGGAAATTGAGAGAAACATAATGATATACTTGTAGGAGCCACACTGACTCCAGATTGTGGCTTGATTCCATCTTGACTTAAGGTCAGATAGTTCAAGCTTGTCTTTGCTCCTCAAGGCTGAATAACAGGATGTTTGGTTAAAGGCGTGGTTACTAGATGTTTTGATAATAAGAGATGTTTATGCTTGTTTGTTCCTTGAACCATGATGATAAGGTCTTTTGCCCCCCTTGCTTTGTGTATAATAAATTCTTTGCAAAATAAATTTGGGGATACTGCTGTATTCATTGAGAGCCCTCCCAATTCTATATTCTGTCTCTTGTCTTTTTTTTTTAATCTACACTCCCCCTTTCAGGTACTGTTGGACAGGTCAGTTGGTCCTGGCAGGTGGTGCCCAAAGAGGGGAACTTAAAAAGAGGGGGTGGGGTGGAGGGAGGCTTCATGAAGGACATTCAGGTGAATGGAGCACTCAGATATTATTAAAGTTGAAGTGTAGTGAGTAACTTGGGAGTGAAATTATAAATATGGGGCAGGGTAATAGTAGACAACTGTTTATACATTGCTTAAAGATTTAAAAGTCATAGGAGCTAAAGTACGGCAGCAGCCAGTATAGAAATTTTAGTTTGTACAGCAAGTGTGTCCTTGGGTTCCCAAGCATGAGACCTTGGACACAGACACATGGGGGATAATTGTAGTCAAAATCCAACAACTTTATAATGAGCCTGGGCCTGGGAAGGTCACAATGGATGCACTTATTCTGTGGGCATCTATCAGGGACACTTTTAATTTGTGCCATGAACAGCAGAAGGTATTTCCCCCTGAAATGGTTAAAAGTGAAACAAAACACTCCAGGACTCCAGGGGAGCCAGTAGACACAGACTTCTTTAAAAAATTGTTTGATGGTGATCAGTTCAATCCTGGTGATGAAGCTGAGCTCAAGGAAGAAGCCACTAAATATCATAATCAGGAGTTTTCACCTGCTCTGCTTCTGACCATGAATGTTGAGAAGCACAAATTTTGTAATGAAACAAAGGAGGAGCTGAAGGGCTTGAGAGATTTACTAGTTTCCCTTTCACAAAATGGGAGACTCTGCAGGTCTCCTCTGCTTGGAAGAGCACTCCTCTTTTTACTGTAGTGGCAGAATTAGATCTACCTGGGGGACCGTCTATCAGTGTAGAAAATTTGTCTATGATTGCTATGGTGCAAAGTCCTCCAGGAACATGGCAAACCCTCACCCTTAGTCATGCATCTCCCCTGCAAGCTAGTGTTAGAGAGGCAGCTGGCAGAGGGAAGGATGTGCAAGGATTTCAATTTTTCCCAGGGATTCATAGAAGCCTTGCCTCCCAGAGATTGGAACAGATGGCCAAAGCTTGCCTGTCGTGAGAGGATTACCTATTGTGGATTCAAGAGAGGGAAGCATTGTGCTAATAAATGTAAGTCAAAGAAGGATAGCCAGGCGAACCCACTGTGTTATATCAGTGATATTTTGCTTACCCATAAAAATGAAGGTGTTTTGCTTGCCGCATCTATACAGCTTCAGCAACTCTTGTTCTTGCACGGTTGTTAATTGCTCCAGGAAAGTGTAAAGACAGCTGCCTTTTCAGTATTTGGGTCATATATTGTATTTTATAGAAATTTAAACTTCAGAAAATGGAAATTAGGAAACATACCTTGAAAAATCTGAATGGTTTTCAAAAATTATTGGGGATATTCAATAGCTATGGCCCTATTTGAAGTTGTCTGTGGGAGATCTGGAGACCCTCAGTGTGGGTCTTATAGTAAATAGTGATCCTAATTCCCCTAGTTATCTTACAGATGATGCAAGACAAGTACTGGCTCTGGTGGAGCATGCCATTCAACATCAGCAAGTATGCTGTGTTGGCTATGCAAAATCATGGGGAATCTATGTGCTTCTTATACGACGTACTCCAACAGCTGTGTTATTGCAAAATGGACTGTTATTGTGTTTGAATCTATCTGTTTCACCAGCCTGATTGTTGAACACTTATTATGAAGCAGTATCATGTTTAACACAGAAAACCTGATAGATTCTAAGTGATATTTTGGTAGAGAACTCAGTGTGATCAACATTCCGTTTACTAAACAACAACCTGATTGTTTCTTTTAATATAATGATTTTTGGGCAAATGCTTCTGCTCAGTTTTGGGGCCAATTTGATAATCATTTTCCAGCTGATTGATTGTTTCAATTTGCCCAAATGCATTCATTTATATTTCCTAAAGTTGTGATAAAAGATCCCATAAAAGATGCTATGCTGTTTTTTACTGATGGTTCCGTCAATGGGAGAGTTTTTTATGTCATTAATGGTAAAGGTTATGCAGTACAAGCAGCTCCAGCTTTAGCTCAGGTAGTAGAATTTTGAGCTGTGGCTATGGTTTTCCAGTTTTTTTGTAAATAGCTCATTTAATTTGTATACTGATAGTCATTATATTTTTGAGCCCTTCAATTCATAGAGACATTTACCTGCATTGGGACTACTAATGATCATATTAGGATGTTATTTCATCAAATTCAAGATGCCATTTATCAAAGAAAGCTGTCATGCTTTGTGGTTTATATTAGGGTTCATTACAATCGTCTATCCCCTCTAGCTGATGATAATACATCACCTGATAAATTAACACAGATGGTCACCTTGTCCCAGATAGAACAGGCTTAACAGTCACATGCCCTTCATTATCAGAATAGCAGAAGCTTAAGAAAACAATTTGGCGTTACCAGGGAAGTTGCTAGTCAGATTGTTAAACAACGTGATGTGTGTCCACAGTATTTGCCTGAGCCTTCCTTAGGTAAATCCTTGAGTCCGTCTTCCCAGTCATTTATGGGAAATGGATGCTACTCATGTTGCAGAATTTGGCAAATTAAGATCTGTGCATTTGACAGTCAATACCTATTCAGGTTTTTTTATGGCTTTTGGGGAAATTGGGGAAGCTACCAAGCATGGGATAGTTCATTTCTTAAAATGTTTTTCATATATGGAGATTCATAAAATTATAAAAACAGATAATGGTTTTGGATATATTAGTAAAGCTTTTCAGCAATTTTGTTCCCAGTGGAAAATCCTAAAGAACAAGGTATTGTTGAATGAGCCCATGGCAGTCTCAAGATCCATCTTCAAAAAATAAAAAGAGGGACTTATATCCTTAGTCACTATATAATGCATTCAATTATTCCCTCTTTATTAATTTTGAAATTCAATGCCCATGAGCAATCTGCCACATATAGATTTTGGCATGATGGCACTCGAACAACTTTTGCTCAGGTGAAATGGAAGGACCTTTGCATTGGGTTATGGAAGGGCCACAACCTTCTTTTGATATGGGGTCGAGGGCATGTTTGTGTTTTTTCACAGGAAGAAAATGAAGCTAGATGGCTGCCTCAGCATTTGGTGTGGTGTTACAGAAGAAAGAATGCCAATCCAGATGATATTGTGGTTGAGGATGCTTTCCCAGAGGGGTTGGAGTGAGATTTACTGAACCCATGTTCCTGATCCCCCAATATTTCATTCTCTAGTGTGGAAAAGCAAGGAAATTATGGTTATGGTTAATGATTCTCAGCTTCTTGATAGACATGCTACACAATTTTCCAGACCTCTGTGAGTATTAATTATTCTGGATCCAGTTGAGAAATGCCTATCTGTTTTTCCAAAATAAACCTGTGACTGGGTGTTTGGCCACTTATCCACACTATATCTTGGGACAAGGAGGTCACTTTTGCTATTATAGTGTTTATCTTTTTTTGCCAAAAGGAAATAGAAAGCCTGAAAACAAGTGCCTCAGAGATTTTCCCTCCATGGGAAAGAGACCTGTTGGAGCAATCCTACACTATTATGAAAGCAATGTGTGGCTGAAGCCCCTCTTCAGTATAGTATCACTGGATTTCAGAGATATGTCCTAGACTGGTCAGGAAACCAAATCTGAAGGTACTGAAGAGGCTGTCTAATATGATGAGGAGGAGTAGGATGAAAGTTTTGCTGCTGGTATTTGGTATTCGGGGACTGGAGCAGCTCAAAGTTATCTTTGGAAGTCAGAGGCAGTGATGCATTGGATTTTAGGAGAGGTAAAATAAGACGTTCAGAATTATGGAGTTACTCCTACCACACTCACAACAAAAAACACATTTTTCTTGTCTCTTGAACAGATCAGTATTAGCTTGTGTTAATGCACACTCTTTTTTTTTGGTTTTTCGAGACAGGGTTTCTCTGTGTAGCTTTGCTCCTTTTCCTGGAACTCACTTGGTAGCCCAGGCTGGCCTCAAACTCATAGAGATCCGCCTGGCTCTGCCTCCCGAGGGCTGGGATTAAAGGCGTGCGCCACCACCGCCCGGCTTAATGCACACTCTTTTTAATGTAAGTTATGAGAATTGTAATTTAACCAATTGTGTATTCATTTTTAATAATCATACTGGAATTATGGTGTTAACCCATTACTGTTTGTAACCTCTTCTTTTCACAATGAGAGTGTTACGGGATGGAAAAAGGTTATAGCTCACCTGAGAGGAATTTGGTGTTATGCTTTTGAGTCCTTAGATTTGATGTGGTTATAAAGGCAATGTTGGATTTTGATGCAGCTAAAACTGCTAAAGAAATCTTTGGTCAATTTTAAAAGGTCATTACAACTTGGTCATCTTCAACCTTCCTTATTAGAGTGTATTGTAGCCATTGGAACCTGTGTATTGTTAGGCATTATTTGCTTGTCTATTGCTATCAAGTTATTTGTGAACTCTTGGTGGAAAGTTGGTTCAGAGCTACATGAAATTAAGCTCTGCACCCTCCCTTGAAATTTTCCAGAGGCTGGTAGTTAAAGACAGATAGGTTCTTTTTTACCATTTTTCTACCTAAGCAGTGAATAAATGATAGAATTCATAAGACTAAGATGAATAAGACTGGTTAGTTGAAAAAGGCAACCTAATTCAGGCACAGTCATCTTCTTGGTTTGGGGCAAACTTAGAAAATAAAGGGGGGAATTTTGAGACCCCCACAGTGACTCCAGCTTGTGACTTGATTCCATATTGACTTAAAGTTCCAGAGTTCAAGTTTGGCTTTGCTCCTCAAGGCTGAATAGCCGGATGTTTGGTCAATGGAATGGTTACTAGATGTCTTGCTCATCAAGGTCAAGTAACGGTGTTTGGTCAAAGGTGTGGTTACTAAATGTTTTGATAATTAAGGAGGTGTTTATGCTTGTTTGTTCCTTGAACCATGGTAAGAAGTTCTTTTGTCCTCCCCCCTTGTTTTGGGTATAAAATGGCTATGAGAAATAAATTCAGGGCTGCTGCAGTATTCACTAAGAGACCTCCTGATTCTATATTCTGTCTTTTGTCTTTTTCTTTGTTAATCCTCACTCCCCTATTCAGGTACTCTTGGACATGTCAGCTGGTCCCTACAATATGCTCCACATAGCTGCATATTTGCTGTCTTCACAGGTGAGATGATAATTGGGGGGAAACACATGGAATCACACAGCCATATCTCAGGCATTGGCTGCCTCCCTATAGCATATGTCCCAGATAAAGAGACTTTGGAAGTGGGATCAGTAACTTAGAAAAGATCTATGCTTCATATTGCATTGTGCAAGTAGAGTTTGCAGGTGGAAGTTTCTCTCTTCCTGCCTGGCCCTGCAGTTGGGATGAATTTCTCCCACCCATGGTCCTGCAGCTACTTATAAAATAATCACTCAGTCTTATTTTAATTACAGTCTTATGGCCTATGGCTTTAGCTTATAGTAGCTAGCTCTTTCAACTTAACTCAACCCATTCCTATTAATCCACATGTGGCTTCATGCCTTTGTGGAATTACTTATTCTTTCACATCTTGCTTCTCCTGGTAGCAGCTCACAGCATCTGCCCTGACCCCAATTTTCTTTTCTCCCTCAATTGGATTTCCCACCTGGTTCCATTCTGCCCTGCCATAGGCCAATACCTATTTATTTATTAACAAATGGGAGCAACAAATATGCACAGCATACAGAAAGACATCCCACAGCACTTCTGCTTTTCTGTCTAATCAAGAAGGAGAGTTTTAACTTTAACAGTAAAGTTTTATATAACAAAAGTTATCAAGCAAGAGTTACAGTTACAGTATCTAATCTATTGGTATTTCATAAAATTAAAGAAAATATTCCATCATTTATTCTATATTTGTGAATCTAAAGTTTTATATCTAATTTACCTTTTATCATAACTAAGGAAAAACTATAATTATAACTATCTAGTCCAACTCCATCAAAGACCCCAAAAAGATATAATATTACCTAAGGAAACAGGAAGTACATTGTAAGCAATATCCAAAATTCTATAAATGACAGAGACATCTGGCTGCCTGGAAAGTCATTCAAAGTTCCTCCTTAATGTTTGGGCATCTATCTTCAGCCTATAGGCCTATAGTTTCTCAGTCACTTCTTCCTGTTTCCTGAACAATGTCAGGCAGTCCCTCTGCAAAGCAAGAACTTATAGAACCACCTTGCCTTGTTTTTGCAAAATTCAGTGTTCATTTTCCAATGGGTTCTGCATGTCCAAGTTATACAAGGTACTATCAAGCAATCCAGGCAAGTGCAGTTTTTTTTCCCAAAGGGCTAACCTTTGCCATAAAGAAAGCAAGCTCCATATGAAGTTTCTTCAATGCCCATCATCTTCTCTGAAGTAGATTGGTGCTGCCAGGAGCAGATATATCTCAATGTCCAGAAAAGTCTAAGTTCTTAAAACACTTCAAATGCCATATTTTGTAGGTCTTTGAAGTGCTTGAAGATTACCTACTCACTTGAAATATATCTTTGTATATCTAAAAAAAACTTAACTAACATGACTATAAATTAGACTACTAGCTGGGTAGTGGTGGAGCATACGTTTAATCCCAGCAATCTGGAGGCAGAGCCAGGTGAATCTCTATGAGTTTGAGGCTAGCCTGGTCTATAGAGTGAGATCCAGGGCAGTCACCAAAACTATGCATAGAAACCCATCTCGAAAAACCAAAAAGCAATTGTCTAATAATTCATATTTCTTAACTATATATTACATTTTTTTTGGTTTTTCGAGACAGAGTTTCTCTGTGTAGCTTTGCGCCTTTCCTGGAACTCACTTGGTAGTCCAGGTTGGCCTCGAACTCACAGAGATCCACCTGGCTCTGCCTCCTGAGTGCTGGGATTAAAAGCGTGCGCCAGCACTGCCCGGCCATATTACATTTTTAAATGAGGTACATAAACATATTACCTTCAACAGGAATATATATATATATATATATATATATATATATATATATATATATATATACAGTGTAACAAAATTAACTTTAAATTTGTATCAATAAACCAAAATCCATAGCAATGTAAAACATTTCAAACAAATTGTTGCTCTTCAAATGTAGGTTCAATAATCTATCCTTTTATCCTATCATATCTGTATCCCCTATTCTTTTTAGAAAGAGATTGCATTTATAATCAACCACTTTTAAATAAAAATAAACATTTATAAACAATATTTGGAAATTTGGGCATAGCTTCTAATACTACTTCCTGTTGGTTGGGAGTTCTGGCAATCTTATGGCGATCCTGTGAAAATTAAGAGTTATAATTAAAATATGGCTGTAGTAGTGTTTGACGCGTTATCGACCCTCAGTGGTTCTTGGTTGATCAAACCATGTTAGACTAGAAGCAATCTACAGGTTCTAATCTTCTGTGGAATCAAAAGCAGAACCTCTTTTCCAATGCAACATATTCCTAGACACAAATTTTAAAGTCAAGGTATCTTTAAAATATACATATCAGTTTAACTGAGGAGCCTTTATAATCAAATTTCTCCCCATTTAAAAATCCCAAAGACAACACAATCCAGACTAGTTGTGTAATTTCCATCTTTGTGTGGCTTAATTTTTATATTACTTTATTCTCCTTTTTAGGGAATTTATTTTATCATATATATATATATATATATATATATATATATATATATATATATATATATATATGTGTGTGTGTGTGTGTGTGTGTGTGTGTGTGTGTATCATACATTTTATGATTTTCTATACCTTCGGGCCATTGTTTTAAACTGCAGTGTGGCTAGGACCAAAGCAGCAGACTTTGGTGCTGACTCCACTCCTCCTGGCTTCTTAACATGGCAGAGCTACGTTTACCACCAACTCTAGGAAGCAGTGGGTCTATGCCTCCATCAAGCAGTGTGCAGCCCAGAAACCCCTTTTCTTTGTCTGTACTAGCAAAAGCTAAATCCACCACGCAGTGCACTGAATGGCTTGGAGACATCTCCGTGTACAGTGGTGGGAATCTGCCATGCTGTAGGTCAAGTCCACATACTCTGAACACACCATACTGTAGCTCAAGCCTCCATGCTGAGGCATCTTTGTATTATGGCTTGCCTGAGAGACACAACTAGGAAGCTGCTCTTCACTCCATTTTAGAACCCTTTTTAAAATTTTTCTCAGGTTTTGGGTGGAAATTCTTGCTAAAATGTTGGGGAACAAATGCAGCCAGAAGTTTCTCTGGTCTTCTCCAGCCCTAATGTGGGGATGAATCTGTCCTACCCATAGTCCCACAGTCACTTATAGAATAATCATTCAGAGGCTTTTATTAATTACAAACTGTATAGCTTATGGCTTTAGCTTATATTAGCTAGCTCCTTCAACTTAACTCAACCCATTCCTATTCATCTATATGGTGCCACATGGCTTTGGGGAACTACCTGTTCTCTCATGTGTTGATTCTCTTGGCAGTGGCTCACAGCACCTGCCCTCCCCCTGCTTTTCTTCTCTGTCTCTCTTGGATTTCACAGCTGGCCCCCTTGCCCTGCCATAGGCCAAAGCAGCTTTATTTATTAACCAATGGGAGAAACACTTATTCACAGCATACAGAAAGATAGCCCACAATGAAAGTTCATAAAGGACATCCTGTGTCAAGAGTGTGGGTCAGTGGCCCTATCAAAGTGGGAGTGTGAATTGAACCTGTGTGTACATCAAAAGTGTAAGGAAAGAGAGACACCACTGATGAATAGGTTCAGTCAGCAAAGATACATGTGGTTCTGGACAATTAACACTGCTGAATTCTGCAAATATGTAATATATTCTATAGTGACAAGACTTATGGAGTAAAGAAAACAGTGGTTTAAGGTGATCTCCAAATCTCCTAAAAGGACTTAATCTTTCAGTTATGAAGAACATGAATGAGCAGAACAAAGGAGGATGAATGCAGTCAATAATCTGTAGCTAGAGTTTTCCTGCCTGGCCCACAGTCAGGACAAATCTCTCTCACCCGCCAGTCCCACAGCCTCTCAGACCCAACGAAGTAAACACAGAGACTTATATTGCTTACAAACTGTATGGCTGTGGCAGGCTTCTTGCTATCTAGTTCTTATATCTCAAATTAATCCATTTCCATAAATCTATACCTTGCCACGTGGCTCGAGGCTTACTGGCATCTTCACATGCTGCTTGTCCTGGTGGCAGCTGGCAGTGACTCCTGCCTTCCTGTTCTTTCTTTTCTCCTATGTTAGTCCCGCCTATACTTCCTGCCTAGCCACTGGCCAATCAGTGCTTTATTTATTGAGCAATCAGAGCAATTTGACATACAGACCATCCCACAGCAATAATCAGCATTCTTTACTGAACCATGATAAAGTATGTATTTTGTTGATCTTAGTGCTCATTTGCAAAGAGGTCACTGTAGTTGGTGATAGATGTATTACTGAATGTAATTGTAGTGATTAAAATATCAAATTCACACATCCCAAATCTTTCCATTGTTCACTTGTTATGTGCAGTATTTGCTAATTAAATGTTTTAAAGAAAATTGAAACAAAAAAGTACACTTGGAAACACAATATTATGTTAATAATCTGCTCTTTAACTAGCATTATAAGGCACATGAAATATACTAATATTGGTGTTGGTAGTGTGCATGATGGTTTTGGACTTAGAATAAAAACTAGCACTAATTTCTAAGATTAATGGAATTATTCCCAGAAGGACTGTCCATATGTTGATGGAAAAATGTCTTTACATAAATTTATGTAAAACAAAATAAATTGAGAAAATGTTTGAATCTCTTCAACAAATGTGCATAGTGTGGGGGCCCTTGGGTCATTTTCTCTATAAATGTAGGTAAGGAGAGTTAAGGAAATGCTGTCCATCTGATGCCAGCTGTTAGAGGTGTGCCCTGCAGTCAGTTTACAAAATATTGAAATCACAGGGAATTTAACACACCATGGTGTAAGAGTTTGAAAGTGATGAGCCGGGCGGTGGTGGCACATGCCTTTAATCCCAGCACTCGGGAGGCAGAGTCAGGCGGATCTCTGTGAGTTCGAGGCCAGCCTGGGCTACCAAGTGAGTCCCAGGAAAGGCGCAAAGCTACACAGAGAAACCCTGTCTCGAAAACCAAAAAAAAAAATAAAAATAAAAAAAGAGTTTGGATATGTATAAGATGGATAGGGAAAATTGTTGACATCCTAAAATTCATCTGTGAACTAAGTGATAGTAAGCAATAGTCTAAAAAATCTACTTTTGAACTCTTCCCAGTTTATACAAAACTTCCCCAAAATCTTGCACTGAGTCCAGGGCTATCAAGACCATCCTTCTTGAAGAAACTACATTTGTTTTCTTTTATGTAATTGCTTGTCTCTTTCAACTGTTTCTGGTGTTCTTGAATAATCCTAGCTAGCTCCTGGTAAACACATCCATAGTCATCTCTGGGTGTTTCCCAGTTGTGAGTCCCTGTCTGATCATGTCCACTATTCTATGGCATCCAGACACTCTGTTCTCTGGATGAAAAATTTGTAAGAACCTTATATGATTAAAAACATAGACTGAAGCACAATACATGGTTATTGATTAATCCCTCATGCCTGAGAATGATATGTACATTGTGGTCAACCATCACAGAAGAACATTGGTGTGCATGTATAAATTTTTGTGTTCTAATTTGTGTATGTGCCTTAATGCATCTATGTTTAGTCAAGTACATAAAAACACTCACTCAGGTTCTGTTTATCCTACTTCATGCAATATGTTTGTCAAGGTTTTGGTAACACATTGCAATCTACAAAGCTAAATAAAAATACATGTGTAAAATTTAGATTTCTGAAAAAAATACTAGATCATGATACACTAACAAGAGCAATTATGTTCATGTTTTCTTGATATGTTTGGTGAGTAGCTTGTTAAATAAAACTTATTTCTCCTTACTATGATTCTATTCTGTGTCAGTATTTGTACATCGTGAGAGCCACATCTAGTTTAATGCTATGAAATATTATTAGACATGGACAACTGGAAATTGTAGCTAGAGTTTTCCTGCCTGGCCTACAGTCAGGACAAATCTCTCTCACCTGCCAGTCCCACAGCCACTCAGACCCAACCAAGTAAACACAGAGACTTATATGGGTTACAAACTGTATGGCCATGGCAGGCTTCTTGCTAACTGTTCTTACAGCTGAAATTAATCCATTTCCATTAATCTATACCTTGCCACATGGCTCATGGCTTACTGGCATCTTCACATGCTGTTTGTCATTGTGGTGGCTGGCAGTGTCTCTCTGACTCAGCCTTCCACTTCCCAGCTTTGTTCTCCTCCTTGTCCCGCCTACACTTCCTGCATAGCCAATGGCCAATCAGTGTTTTATTTATTGACTAATCAGCAACACATTTGCCATACAGAGCATCCCACAGCACTTCCTCCCCCCTTTTTTTTCAAAAAGGAAGGTTTTAACCTTAACACAGTAAAATTACATATAATTTGGGAATTTGGGCGTATCTTCTCTTACTACTTCCTGCTGAAGGGGGGCGCTGTATTTTATGGGGACACAAAGAATATTTTAGGATTATGGAGTAGTCCATGAGGCTGTATTATCTGAGCCAGTTGCCTTCAAACCATTCTGGATGTTGGATCATCTGGGCCATGGTTTCATCGGAGACATTTCAGGGGGTCTTGGCTGGTCAAACCTGATGTATCTTAATCTGGAACAAATCCATTGCCTTTGGCTTTCTGTGGGAACAAAAGCAGAGTCTCCTTTCCAAAGCAACATATCCTTATATCCAAATTTTGAAGCCAAGGTACCTTTAAAATATACATTTTGGCATAACTCAACAGCTTTTACAATCAAATGTTTTTCTGCAGTTAAAAATCCCAAAGACAACACAATCCAGATTCTCTGTGTAATATTCATCTTCACGTGGCTTATTTTTTATATTAATTTTATTGTCTCTTTAAGACTTTATTTTTTAAAACTATGTATTTGTTTATATAACTGTATATATCACCTTTTTTTGTCTTTCAAGCCTATGTATATTTTACACACATTGTAAACTATTATATCTGAATCTGTCTTATTGTGAATCTATTGCTTTAAACTGCAGCAGCTGTGGCTGCTGGCTCTGCCCACCTCAGCTTCCCAACATGGTGGTGGTAGTTTACAGTCAGCTCTGGTAGCTATCATGGGTCTATGCTTTTAGCCAAGCAGTGTGCAGCCCAGAAACCTTTTTTTTTTTAATTTTGTACTAGCAAAGTCTAAATCCACCATTCAGCTTAATGTGCCACTTGCAGAGGCCTCATTCCAGGCATACTGCAGGTCGAGCGTGCACACCAGAAACCCACAAGTAGCTCAAATCGGCAGCTGCCGTTCATTTGAGAGAGACAATTAAGAACTGTTTTTAGCTCTGTTTTAGAATCTTTTTTCTCAGTTTTTAGGTGGAAACTCTTGCCACCACGTTGGACGCCATTTGTAGGTAAAGTTTTCCTGCCTGGCCCACAGTCAGGACAAATCTCTATCACCTGACAGTCCCACAGCCGCTCAAACCTGACCAAGTAAACACAGAGACTTATATTAGTTACAAATTGTATGACCGTGGCAGGCTTCTTGTTAACTGTTCTTACAGCTTAAATTAATCCATTTCCATTAATCTATACCTTGCCACATGGCTCGTGGCTTACTGGCATCTTCACATGCTGTTTGTCATCCTGGCAGCTGACAGTGTCTCTCTGACTCAGCCTTCCACTTCCCAGCTTTATTCTCCTCCTTGTCCTGCCTACACTTCCTGCCTAGCCAATGGCCAATCAGTGTTTTATTTATTGACTAATCAGCAACACATTTGCCATACAGAACATCTCACAGCACTACCCATGGTCCCACAGTCACTTATAAAATAATCATTCAGAGGTTTATATTAATTACAAACTGTATGGCTTATGGCTTTAGCTTATATTAGCTAGCTCCTTCAACTCAATCCATTCCTATTTATCTATATGTTGCCACATGGCTTTGGGGCACTACCTGTTTTCTCATGTGTTGATTCTCTTGGCAGTAGCTCACAGCACCTGCCCTCCCCCTGCTTTTCTTCTCTATCTCTCTTGGATTTCACACCTGGCTCCATTCTACCCTGCCTTAGGCCAATGCAGCTTTATTTATTAACCAATGGGAGCAACACTTATTCACAGCATACAGAAAGATAGCCCACAATGAAAGTTCATAAAGGACATCCTGTGTCAAGATTGTGGGTAAGTGGTCCTATCATAATGGGAGTGTGGATTGAACCTGTGTGTATATCAGAATTGTAAAGGAAGGAGAGACACCACTGAGGAATAGGGTTAGTCAGCAAAGATACATGTGGTTCTGGACATTTAACACAGCTGAATTCTGCAAATATTTAATATACTCTATAGTGACAGGACTTATGGGGTAAAGAAAACAGTGGTTTAAGGTGAACTCCCAATATCCTAAAAGGATTTAATCTTTCAATTATGAAGAGTGTGAATGAGCAGAACAAGGTTCTTCTTTAAATCAGACATAAGCTTCTACTCCTTCATTGTAGAAAAACAACCAAGTTTTTCCCCAGGAGTGTGGACTAATCACATCTCCTAGCTCTGTTAATCTTTTAGTAACACGTTCACATCAGAGCATTGAAAGCTCAAGTTGACCAGGGTGAAATACCAGGTTCTAATTTGAAGAAATATTTACTGTGTCTCCAGGTAGAAGTACTCCAGCTCCTGAAAGCACTTTTCTAGGATAGCAAACAAAAAAGTCACTGCAGCAGTAAGCATGTTTTTCCTGGGTAACGTTGAGTGGAAACATTGCAATTTCCACAGTAGAATTCCTTGACCCATAACTGATGGCTAAGAAAGACAGCATACAATACACTGCGTCCTGTATATACCACCTTCCAGAAAGCACTGTCACAGCCCTTTGTGCAAACATCACATAAATGGTATCTTAAATTTGAAAAGCTATGTTACCATTATACCATGCTTGTTAATAAAGGATGGTGGAGGACATATTAAACTAGTGGTTTCCATGAATATGGGCCTAATGTTGTAATTCTCTTCCAGTGAAAAGACTTCCTTTGTAACAAATAATGCTCTATTAGTGTCCTAGTCCCTCCACTGAAAGATGTGTCTTGTTACTGGAGGTGACTGGTTTAGTCTCCATATCCTGATTTGCTAAGAGACTTGGCTAGGGTCACCCTCATCTATTCCTGGGAGTTTCCATTTCTCTAGGTTTCTAGCTCATTGAATAAATGCCCCAAGATTCCTATTATCTCTCTAGCATGGGACTGACCTAAACCCTGTGCATATATACAGTGGTATAGCTTAGTCTTCTTGTGTGAATCCTAACAATGAGATGAGGGGCTGTGTCTGACTCTTGTTACCTGGTTCCACCTTCTGATTGCCTCTTCTAGCATTGATAGAAGTGCCCAGTCTTATGGATACTTTATACACCATGGCTAACTGAGATCCAAAGGAGGCCCACATGTATCTGGAGAGAAACAAGGAAGGAGAAATGGATGGGTCTGTTGGGTGAACAGGGATGAGAGGAGAACCTGTGAAGGGGTGAGGGAGGGGAAACAGATTGATAAAAAACACACACATAACCCCCCCACACACACACACAGACAATGCTGTCTGACATACCATGCTGGTGTGAAAGATACTTATGAAAGCACTCAATGTTAGTTTTGACATGTGCATTAGGCTCTGGATAAGCAAATTCATAACAAGAATAAGTATCTAGTCCATTAAGGTGAAAGCATTTTGCTTTCTTCTTTTTTAGTTTTCTTCCTTTTATTAAAAACAGATACTTTTCTCATACAATATATCCTGATCAATTTTCCTTCCCTCTACTCCTACCAGTCCCTCCCACTCTTCCATCATATCGAGATCCACTTGATTTCTGTTTCTCATTTAAAAAGTATGAGATTCTAAGAGGTAACAACAAAATATAAAAGAAGATATAGTATGCTAAAACAAAACCAACATATCATAGGATCTAAGTGACAAAGTCCAAATAGTGTTGTGCATAAATAGCAATCCCTTGGAAGACATTCACACAGCATCTAGATATTCTGTTTTTGGTTAATTCTGTTCCTCCTGCTTTCTATGTTCCTGAAGCACAAGTGATGGAGGGATTTACTAATTTCACTGCCAACTGGACTATTTGAGATGTTTCAGTTTGTCTTCTAATGCACATGACTGAAAAAGAAATAATAATGATTATCAATCCTCAGACAAGTGTCTGTGGGTTTTCATTCACTCCACTCTTCCATCCTTTCTTTAGAGAACTTATTCATGTGTTGGAGCATCCACTCATTTATACAACATAATACAAAAGACTTTCACTGTGTTACCTTATCCTGTGAACTAGGAAATAGAACACTGATCATAACTGCTTCATTTGGTTTATTAGGTGAAGGGTACATTTAGAGGCTATTAAATTATTATGCTTTGTAGATAAAAGAGAAGAATTTCCTATCATCCTCATGTTCTCACAACAAGGTAAGTAGCTGGTAAACCCACTGCACTAGGTACACGTGTTTATCAGAACAACACATCTACCCAATTATTTACTGAAGATTAACTAGGACAGCAGAGGTGCAGTAGCTCAAAGTATAGAATCTAAACAGGAAACTTCATGTCTCAGATAGTTGGTCCATTCGGAACTGAATAATTTAGTAAGATTATTAATTTTCACAAAGTGATAAATAAACGGATTTTACTGGATGTGGACATTATATTAATATGCATACATAGATGTTTCATAGAAGCAAAGAATGTCTGAGACATGGACACTAAGCAAGGTAGAATCCACTGAGTTCCTTTGGTTAGGAAAATCATGATGTCTCAATCAATTGGCTGGGTTCCATCCATCATGTGATTTTGGGCCTTTCTCTACCCACTACACTTGGAATGTCATCCTCTTATGTAGATTGTTAACACCAATCTCAGTTGTTTCCATATAAAAAGTTCCTTGCTTCATTCTTGTGACCAAATTATCCAATGAGGAGTTCATCCCTGAGCTCTTACTGCCTGTTGTTTTAGATGAAGTCATGGTGCCTACAGGTGCAGAAGAAAATCTATAAACATATTTTCCAGCTTGTTTTTCACCTGAACACAGGACCTCAGATGCAGAGCCCAAGGGAAGAAAGAGTTCGAGAATTCTCAGTGACAGTGGAGGAGGTATAAGAAAGTGCTCAGAGTGTGACAGCTCTCTGCATTACTGTGACAACCTCACCCATCAACAAAGTTAGAAGCGCATATGGTCACAAACACTTGAGTTAAGGATAAACCTGCTGGACACTGTGAGATCTGGATTCACCAAACTTATGTCTGAGCAAACATGTGTGTTGGTGGGATGTTTTCTTTTTGTTGCTATTATCAGGATCTTGTTTAATCACAGTCATGCATATGCCTATAACTCCTCTGAGTGTTATTTCAGAATCAAAGAAGATTTTCACCATGAAGGAGATGTAACCATTGGTGTTTTTCTCCCAGTTCATACTGTGTACACAGCCAACAAAGTTCCACATCGTTATCTACCAAACATTTACACCGACTTTCACATACAGTAAGTGTTGTTCATTTATGCTGTTTCAGATTTCATGTTACAAATGACCCAGGTGATATGTGTATTCAAGCTCCTATGCTTCTTATTTTTATCATGAAAAACCCTCTTCCCATCCAAAAATTCCTTATTTAATTGTATGTTATTCTTCATTTATTTTCTGTCCTCAAAGATGATGCAATAAGGTTGCTTGTTTGTTTATTGATTTTTGTTTCCAAATATGACGATTGAAATATTGGATCACCCTTGGCCATGCCTTTACAGCCACATGTTTCTCATATTAGGTATCAGAGGGAAGATGGTTTTATCAAAGTTAACCTGGCTCTTCAGGACAGTCTAGAAGTCTATGTACTCGTGTAAAAAGAGGTGATGCCACCAAAAGTTGTTACTTTAGAGGGATGAGATGGTACAGTAACAAGTTTGCATCAGCTAAATACCACTGATTTAGCAGTAAGGGTGTCAGATTTAGAAGTTGGCAATAGTTTCTTGTTTTCAAAACAGCTATGCCTGTCTTCAAAGTTTTTTAGTTAAATTAATTATTTACTAATATTTTACTACCAGAAGCATTTTTCTCTTTTTCATGTCTTCCCATGCATTTCTAACAAGTTTTTAATCTCATTTTCATGGATGTGGTCATAAGACACAATGACAAAATTGTGGCCATTAGGGTTGTTTCTTGCTAAGTCAGAAATAAAATTAAGTTTGTGGTAGGGAAATATTTTTGTTACTACAAAGAGTAATATGTGTGTCTTTCTCCCTTTCCATTCTTCCCTCAAAATCATCTATTGTACAATACCTTTCCTAATTTTTTCATACAAGTTGGGGAACAAGAAGTGTGTGTATCTCAAAGATAAAATGATTTTGTAAGACTTTTGATTACATTCTTTATTACACTTTGGGAGTTCATATATGTTTTCGGAGAGGGAATGTCTGCTCTCTAAGTTTCTTTGTTTGTTTTCATGCATAGAATTTTTACATGCCTAGAAATAATCATCTTAATTATCAAGATTACAAAACATCTTAGCTGTGGGCAGGAATTTTGCTTCACTACATTGGTTTTTTTGTGGTCTAAATTTTTAAACAGATTTTATATTAGGGCTATTACAACTATTCAATTGATATGATATACAAACATAAAATTATATATCAATTTGCAGATCAATATAAGTTTCCTTTTGAGACAACATGACACAGACTTTACAAGGCATTTTACCACAATTTTTGTGTGTGTCCAAACTCATGCCTCAGGTCTCACATGTAGGTGAAAGATCATCTGTGGAAGGACAACTTAACCTCCCACCATGTGTGTGTTGACATCAAACTCAACCCATACTTAGTGGTAGGTTTTGGCCCTAGGTGAACTATATTGTTTTCCATATGTCACACCCTGTTATACATGGTGCCTGTTATCCTTCCAATTTAAATTGGTACTGTCTCTAGAAATGTATGAGATGAAGAACATATCTTTCCCATTGACTTTAAATTGTTTTTGATGAGATATGTCAAAGTAGAGTACCCCAAATCTCGAAACATTTCTTATGTTAATAATGTGACAAAAATCCATGTATGATTTGATTATTATCTTTTACAATTTGGATGTTAGAAGTTTTTCTCCTCTATTATAAATATATGCCCTTTTGTGAGCAGTTTCACACAACCATATCAAAAAGCATATCCTTGCAGCTTATTCAAAAATAGTTTGCTGTGGGATGCTTCCTTTAAAAATTTTTATTACTTCATTTATTTTTGAAATTTTAATATATTTGGAGTATTTATCTTTTCCTTCCTTACCTCCAATTTTTGTCACAAATCTCTTCTTCCTCCCTTCCAAACTTATGGACTGTTTAAAAATTTATTAATACATAAACATACATGTGTACATATATGTACATGTTCCTAACTACAAACATATCAGTCTACATAAATATACTCCTATGCATAGCTTTGAGGATGACCATTTGATATTGGATATTCAATGGCTTTGCTTTTCTCTGTAGAAGACTATTTCTCTGACTTTTGATAATCCTTAGTTGCTTCTAGTTCTTTTTCTAGAAATAAGACCTTATGATTTTTCTCCCAGCCACTTTGGTATATCTATTATTGTCTTCTTAATTCATATCATGTTTAGGCAGTCATGTTCATGAAACTTTCAGGATAAGACTTTTATTATAAAATGTAAAAAATCAAACAAATAACCTAACTCGGAATGACCAAGATTTATCAACATTGCTTTTTAATAATAGCAATAAATGATTTTATTATCTTTTCAAGACAAATAGTTAAGAGTAAATCACATACACATAACTATATGTACATTGTATTCTTGGAAAAATGAAAAAAAGCAATAAAGAGATATATCTATAAATTTTCTGAAGCATAACTCAGTAACGTCAGCTTTCATGTTTCCCACCAATCTGTCTTCCTTTTGTGTATTAGCAGTGAAAGTATCTTGATGACTATCTATATCATGATTCTGAGCTCTTACCTCTATTGCTGCCTGTGGCATCATAATCGATCTCTTCTTTCCATGAATTGAAGCTCTGTGGCCTTTTCTCTTCATATGGGCACAGTGAACTTTGAATGCTCTCTACATCCTTGTATGAAGGTCTATGTGGACTGCATTAGTTTATATGAAAGCCCTTCTTTCGTGTCCATTCTGCTGTATCCACTGTGCTTTGTTTATCCTCACTTGGTACTTTTCATTAGCATGGAGATCTTATTTGCTAGCTCCCCTTTTCTTAGGGTGTTTCACAAAGAATGTGTAATCTGCCATGGTATCTTACAACACAGCAAGAAACACACATACAGCTAATCAGAGACATACCAGCCTACGTGGTGTAAGAATGTATTTTGGGTTTTCACAGAAGTGAGTACTGATGGCTGTCATTGTTAGCACTATGGGAATTCTTTTAATATTTACCTGAATGTGTCACTTACAGAAATATATGTGTCTATCTATCACTATATTCACATTCAGTAATAATTTTGACCATTTTAGACTGATTTTGTCTAATAAAATTAATATTAGATTATCCAATGTAACTCTCATACCTAATGTAATTGAATTAATAAATAATGACATCTATGATTTCCAGTTGAAATTATGCAATGCAGGGACAATAATTCCTACAACATATTCTCAGATTTCTAAAACTTTCAATATGTCTGTCCATCTTCTACAGCTATCATCCAGTGACAATATTACACATCATAGGTTACTAATATACATTTATGAAGAGACAGAATCTTCTATTTTTATTTCTCAACATTTTTGCCAATTTCTTAAGTTTTTCACTTTAGTCAAAATTGTTAAAAATTAATGTCCATGAAATATATTAAAATCCAGAATCAATTTTAACTAGTACATAGGAGACAGGACTAAACTTTCTTATGTATAACAATAGTGAATATCCAGATCACAACATTTATGTACTTGAGTATGTCATAACTTTCCTTGGTTTTGAACACAGCTGAGAGCTCATTCAGAAAATCCTAATTTCATTTTTTTCTTTCTATTTCTTTCTTTTGGATTCTGGACAGATCCTCACTATGCTTCAGTGATATCTTGGGCTCCCTTTCTCTTTCTCTGAAGCCATTTTTTCCTGCAATGTGGCTTCTTCATCTCTGTCTGACCTGCATGTTTGTGGAACTCACGTACTTAAGCGTGGCTGTCTTTCTTCTCTCTCCCATTGTCCTCTTCCAAGAAATGGGTATGATGTTCTCCACACCTATCTTGGTGCTTTTTCATTTTAAAAACCTAATAATAAAGCATTCATGCTGCAAAAAACCCACATTTTAGTAATATATATGAACTTGACTTAATTTTTGATGTTCTATATATAGAAAAAAAGCAGAGATATAACAAATACTGATCAGATTTTGTGATTAAAGTTTTCATCCCCTTATCATTGCATAGTGGTTGGAGGCTTTGAGCATCTCTGCTGTCTTTTCATGGAAAATATAACAGGGATTATGAATATAATGTGCTTAGAAGATGACATACATGTAAGAAATTCTCAAAATGCATGCATTGTATGTGTGGACATATATATATATACATACATATATATATGTATATATATGTATATATATATATATATACCTTCATATCTTTCTGTTAAGAAAGAAACCTGGGTTTCCACTATTTTTCTTGGTTTCCACTATTTTTCTTGGTTTCCATTATAAAGGACTGTTGTGCGCAATTCCCTTCCAGTACATGCCGTTCTTTATCATTTTTTTGTGTCTGGCTGCTTTTTTGTTGGTTTTTAAATGCTTTCATGAATTAATTGAGAACTTAAGTACAGTGTGTTTTGATTACATTCATTTCTCCCCTAACTCCTTCAGTATGTGCTTTTTTATACTAACCTCCTGTTCACAAAATTTGACATTTCTTCTTTTTCCCCAAAGAGTCATGTCTATGTTGTTGTATTACTCATAAAACTGGAGCCTTCTGTGGACTGTGGTAAACCTACTGGAGTTCAAAACTTTAATAATAACTGACTATCATAAAACCTATCAAGTACAAAATCCCCAAGGATAGTGATGTTATTTCACACAAAACTCTCTTCTCTATTCTTGAGGGTTTTTTTTCCTAGCATGACATATGCAGCTCTGGTGCCACTGATACTATGCATTTGTATCTACAATTACTCTGTTTTTTTCTGGAAAATAATTTTCTTTTAATTATCTACAACCTCTGAAAGATCACTGAGATTTCTGTGTCTGAGAATAGTGTGTGTTCCTCATCTGAAGCTGAGCATTATCCAGTGCTTCATTTTCTCCAAAATGATCAGTTGAAGGTCTCTGTTAATTTACACCTACAAGGAGAGGCTTCTATGACAAAAATGGATCAATGTTCTCATCTATGGTTTGAAAAATATATTATTGAGAATCACACTAATTATATGTCCATTTAGCATAATAATATTATTATATTCTCTCCTTGGGCTTATGGTCTCTTTTGTGTTCCAAATAACCATGCTATGAATGAATTTCTTCTCATGGAACATGCCCTTGATGCAAATAGAAAATTATTTGAATATTCGTGTAATATTTCTTTTGCTATTGCATCAGAGGACATGTCTTATTAGGCAGTTATTTTTGTATCTTGCAGGGCTCATAACTGGAGGATGTCAACTAATTTTTATTCCTGGTTTCATTTATACAATTTAGTGTTTAGGGTATTCACCAGAGAATAATTATGGAACATGATTTAACACAATAGAAAATCTTTCTTAGCCGGCCTGCAACTATACTGGGTGATCAGAATCCCAGGGCACTAGCATGGAGATATTCTCAGGATGAGCTTTTAAGTACAAAAAAATGTTCTGTATTAAAATACATCAGTTAACAAGAACAGGTAGCTAGAATTGGAACTACAGAAGCAAAAAGCAAGTTTAATACATTTAGAGTCTTTCTGAAAACTATGTGTGTTGTTTTCATTTTCATCAGGTGGTGCTGTCCATAGGCTGAGCTTTACAAGCTGAATGGCACTTCCACTATTCAGTCAGTTGTGCTAAGCTCTGGAGGCCTACTAAGGACTGGGTCACTGCTACATTCACCACTGTTCTTAGGGAATGAACCAAATCATGACTACTTATTTTATGATCCAATCAGAATGAGAGTTAGATGCCCACCCAGTGCTGATAGCAGAGTAGTTTCCAGGGGGAGCAAATATTTTCACAACCATGCCAAAAACTTTTCTAATTGCTCCTGATTAGTTAGTAAAGAGAAACCGGGTTTCTCCCAAATCCATACATGTTTTCCTATATTTCATGAGAACTCTAAGCCTCTCCAATTTTGTAACATTTCTGCAAATAAATCTGTTTTATAATTCAGAAACAGGAAATTTTAATGCCTCGAAGTTATGATCAACATATCTACTTAGTTTGGAAATAAATAGAAGAGGAATTGAGTCAAACCATTTGTATATGTCCACCAAATAGTTTCAGAGGCCCAGTAATATTATATATATATATATATATATATATATATATATATATATATATATATATATATATATATATATAATCATCCCATTAACTACCCTAATAAGGAAAAGTGTGTAGGTTAAAAATTTGGGATATTAGATTTCTTTGTTCCTTGTAAGTCTCCTAATGTTAATTAAGGCTACCCCCAGTCACTTTAGTATGTCAGTCAATGGACTGACAATCTGTTTAATTCATATCCCTATGTAGTATGAGGGCATGGTATAAGCATGACCAGCAATTCTGGCTGAGTTTGGCTGGGAATGATATAACTCTATCCCTAAGGTCCCACCTGCAGAATAGAGTCTGACTTCTTAGGTTATTCCTATTTCCCAAAGACCAGAATCTTTGCAAATCCATATTTCTAGAACTCTCCAGTTTTACAATGGAAACCTCCTTGATGCTGACAACTAGGGGACAAAGCCCTGGGGAATGCATGGAATCGTAAACTCTGTATTACTATCTGAAAAGATAAACTCTCATGTCCTTCATTTCTCCAGTACAGCCAAACACTTAAAGTAGGCATCAGCAAGTAAAGGTCAAGATGAGATAAAGGCTGCTGGTCTGTAGTCACATTAGATAATACCTTCCATATAACTGTCATCTTCAATCTCCGGTCCAGCCCTGAGAGCAGTGAGCCTTGGACCGTGACCCTGTGTTCATACATATAGTGAAAAACACAAGATTCAGTAAGAGGTATAAGAGCAGGGAGTGCAAGAACCTGGGGTCCAATGAAACCTTATTATTAATGGGCCCATAGTTCAGAGACATTCCATTTGAGAATAGCATCTGTGGCTTCCACTTCCTTTATCTGTGTGTGGTGGGTCTGTGATGTAAGAGCACCTACATTCACCACCAGAGGAGTAGGGAGATTGACTTGTAGGGTCCTTAACAGATTAGTTCCAGTGTCCCTTTGGCTACTCACTTGACACAGAGTGATATCACTCTATTTAAGCAAGGTGAAATTGGTGGTGGACTCAGAAGATGGCTGCATATCTCAGATAATTCAATGATTAGCCTGTGTGAAGACCTGGAAGGCCTTTAATGACTTGATAAGGGAATGATTAAAGAGTTTTGTCAACTGCTTGTTTCTGAGCCTGGGAAGCAGATGGGGAATTCTTACAAATATAATCTCATGGGTAGTTAATTCCTCCCTATATAGGGAACAGTAAACTGAGGCACAGTAAGGAGGAAAACTAACCATCTTTTTCTGGACTCTAATGAGAATGTTGTTGGAGTTTCATTTGATATAGCTAGAGTTTTCCTGCCTGGCCCACAGTCAGGACAAATCTCTGTCACCCACCAGTCCCACAGCAGCTCGGACATGACAAAGTAAACACAGAGACTTATATTGGTTACAAACTGTATGGCCGTGGCTGGCTTCTTGCTAACTGTTCTTATAGCTTAAATTAAACCATTTCCATTAATCTATACCTTGCCACATCGCTCGTGGCTTACCGGCATCTTCACATGCTGTTTCTCATCATGGCAGCTGACAGTGTCTCTCTGACTCAGCCTTCTACTTCCCAGGTTTATTCTCCTCCTTGTCACGCCTATACTTCCTGCCTAGCCAATGGCCAATCAGTGTTTTATGTATTGACTAATCAGCAACACATTTGCCATACAGAACATCCCATAGCACTTCCCCTTTTTTTTCAGAAAAGGAAGGTTTTAACCTTAACAAAGTAAAATTACATATATATTGGGAATTTTATGTGTATCTTCTCTTACTACTTCCTGCTGGAGGGGGGCGCTGTATTTTATGGGGACACAAAGAAAATTTTAGGATCATGGAGTAGTCTGTGAGGCTGTATCATCTGAGCCAGTTGCCTTGAAACCATTCTGGATGTTGGATCATCTGGGCCATGGTTTCATCGGAGACACTTCAGGGGGTCTTGGCTGGTCAAACCTGGTGTATCTTAATCTGGAACAAATCCATTGCCTTTGGCTTTCTGTGGGAACAAAAGCAGGGTCAACTTTCCAAAGCAACATATCCTTATATCCAAATTTTGAAGTCAAGGTACCTTTAAAATATACATCTTGGCATAACTCAACAGCTTTTACAATCAAATGTTTTTCTGCAGTTAAAATTCCCAAAGACAACATAATCCAGATTCTCTGTGTAATATTCATCTTCACGTGGCTTATTTTTTATATTAACTTTATTTGTCTCTTTAAAGACTTTATTATTTAAAACTATGTGTTTGTACTTGCTTATAGACTGTTTACCTTGCTTACGTAAAGCCTTAGTCCTTAGGTTATTTCGGTAGATAAGACTTATAGATTTATAGTCACCTATGCTTGTCATCTCTATAGTTACGTTAGTTAGGTTATCCAGATTTACAGATACATAGGTCAGATGGACAGGTAATCTTCAAACACTTCATAGACCTAGAGAATATGGCATTTAATAACTTAGAATTCTGTTGATGTGAGACACAATTGCTCCTGGCTACACCAATTTGATCCCGAGAGAATGGTGGGCTTCTAAAACATTTCCATTTGGAAATTTGTCTTCTTGGCACAAAATGGCCTACTGGGCAAAGAACTGCCCTTGCCTCGACGGCTGACAGTACAAATGCAATGCTATCCTTTCTGGACAAGCGGGACACCAGGAAAGCGACCACTGTACTCTGCCAAGACAGGGTAAGATGGTCTTTCAGAATTCCTGCTTCTGAAAATGGTCTGTCAGATACTTTAGGCCTGTAGCCAATTTGAATGCACCAACAATGCTGAGAAACATTAGGTGACTGTCCAGGCTGCCAGCTGTCTTGGTCTACTCTCGCAAGATTCCCGAAAGTTGCTTGCATCCATCTACCATTTCTCGGGTACCATTATATTCCTTCTCAGGTCTTTGATGGGATTGAAGACTAGCAGTTATAGTTACAACTTAGTAGATAGAACATATTAAGTATTAGATTCAGGTTCTTTAGGATAGGACACCTTTTGGAATGATCTTTGTAACATGCCATTTACCTATGCTCTATACTTCTCTAGGTTTTAGTATGTGCTTCTTGCTTGATATTGTTTGCATTGGTTGTACTTCCATCTTATCTAGGTCATTATCCCTCATTATTCCTGGACAATATTTGATAACCATTCCTTTGTATATAGTCTTGTATTAGATTAGAATTTTCTTATTTAGACAAAAAGGGGGAGATGTAGTGGGTAGCCATTCCAGCTTTGATCTGGAAGTTCCAACCCACATTGAGTCTTCGGCAAATGTCATGCCTACAAGGCGGGGCCAAGGGAGGCGCCTGGGGACCCGAGATCTGGATCGGTGGGTGCTCTCTCTGTTGCGGGACCCTGGATAGTGGAGGTGGACCAAGCAGAGCTCCAGAGGACACCGCTGGACTGTGATACACCTTCCCCAGACTCCGCGACCTACCTATCCCTTAATTTGTAAGTTATGCCATTAAATAAATCTCCCTTTAACTACGAAAAAAAAAAAAAAACTATGTGTTTGTTTATATAACTGTATATATCAACTTTTTTTGTCTCTTTCAAGCCTACGTATATTTTACACACATTTTAAACTATTACATCTGAATCTGTCTTATTGTGAATCTATTGCTTTAAACTGCAGCAGCTGTGGCTGCTGGCTCTGGCCACCTCAGCCTCCCAACATGGCATTTTCCACGAGCTCTGGGAGCTATCGTGGGTCTCTATGCTTTTATCCAAGCAGTGTGTTGCCCAGAAACCTTTCTTTTTTGTTTTGTACTAGCAAAGGCTAAATCCACCCTGCAGCTTAATGTGCCACTTGCAGAGGCCTCATTCCTGCCATACTGCAGGTCAAGCGTGCACACCAGGAACCCACAAGTAGCTCATACCAGCAGCTGCCGCTCATTTGAGAGAGACAATTAGGAACTGTTTTTAGCTCCGTTTTAGAATCTTTTTTCTCAGTTTTTAGGTGGAAACTCTTGCCACCACGTTGGACACCAAATGTAGATGTAACCAACCTTCTTATTAAATAAGAAACACATAACCAGGCAAAGAAGAAAGCCAAGAGTTCAGAGCTAAGAGCTAAAACCTTACCGTTCCTCCTGCAGTGGTCCTACCTCTCTGAACCAAAGCTACCCCTGTGTTAAAGTCTTTATATAGAGTTCCTGACCTGCCTTCTCATTGGTTGTAAACCCAACCATATGACCGCCTCCTCACGGCCTGTCTGTATATGCCTCCAGGTTTTCCATGATTGGTATTGAGATTAAAGGCATGTGTATCCAATAATGGCTGTATCCCTGAACACACAGAGACTTACCCAGCTCTGCCTACCAAGTGCTGGGATTACAAGCATACGCCACCACTCCCCTGCTTTCCTATGGCTTGCTAATAGCTCTGAACCCTGGGCAACTTTATTTATTAACATACAAATAACATTTTAATACAAATAAAATATCACCATAATTTGATGTCCTGTTCATTCTTTCTGCCAGCTCAGAACTCTGAAGTCTAGATACACAGTTTAGTTTCTGCTCTATGTCTAAAGCCATAGCTATTCATTAAGTGGGTTTGGGTTATGAAAATCAGGATATTGTTGGACCATATTGCTAGAAGGAAGCAAAATTGGAGCACCCATTTATACCTGAGCTTTTTAGCTACTCTTTGCATACTTTTAGTCTATGTGAGGAACACTTCTAAGCACTCAAAAATGGTATCTTTAAGAAAGTTGCACGTATTTTTCCCATCCCCAGCAAGGCAGATCTTGGTTGAAGTCAGTTTTTCCAACATTTGACAGGGTGTTGGTATTTCATTTAGATTGCATCCTGGGTAATGACTCTGTTTTCAATTTATTTTAAGACAAACCTTGCATATCGCTGAGATATGCCATGCTAGTGTGTCAAGTATAGCTATAACATACCTTGGTCTGAACAACTCAGAAAGTTTTGTGGTACCCAGGGGAATAGCCTGGTGAAGGTTTGTTACTAGAATCCAGCCAGTTATTTCTGAGAGAATGAACTTTTCCTCTGGTACCTTCCATCAACACATAGGTGATGGAGGAATGCTTTTCTCTATACTGCAAATATGTGTTGTTCTGATTGATTGATAAATAAAGACATTTGGCTTATGGCAAAGCAGCTTAGAGGCAACAGGAAATTCAAAGAGAAAGACAGGAAGAAGGCAGGGAGAGACACTAGCGAGCCACTCAAGGAGCAAATTTAATGGGATGCAGGGAAAGCCAAAGAATATGTGATGATACATAGATTAATAGTTATGGGCTAATTTAAGATATAAGAGCTAGCTAGCAAAATCCTTGAGCCATGGCCATGCAGTTATAATTAATGTAAGCCTCTGTGTGTTTACTTGGGGGATACAAGTGGGAGAGATTTGTCCCAACTGCCATCAGGCCAGGACATAGGAAATCTCCTGACTACATATAGTTTTGTACTGACCATTTTTCTTTACCCTGTAGTCTCATGTAGCAAGGTTTGTGGTATGTGTCATCAGAACATCAATAAGTTTTAGTGTCAGCTGTCAGACAGTGAGTTAAACTGTGTGCCCATGAAGGACAGCAATTTCTAGGGAAAGCCACATACCCCCTAGGAGGGCCAAGATTTTTTAATGTCCTTTTATTCCAGCAGTGAGAAGCCATCTATCTCTAAAGATCACACAGTTGACACACCCACTTGTAAAATTCTATCAACTGATGGTCCATGTATATAGTAGTGGAGTTTCCTTTTCCCTATATGAGATACTTGGCAAGATCAATCAGTTCCTCTACCTGGAATGATGCTACTGGTTTAGGCACAAACAATTTTATTAAAAGTAAGTATTGCATCTCCCATGTTCCTGGTTTCATCTTTCATCTGTAACAGTCTTGTATGAGCACCTGTAGGTTATCATCAGGCAAGAGGGATAGCTGGATTGATGACAAACTGAACCAGAGTAAAGTCTTGTACTGGGCCAAACAGTCATTAAACAGTTGATGGTTTTTTTTTTTTTTTTGCTCAGTAGAACACCTCATTTTTCCTAGATACTAGGAGTATCAGATCTTAACACATTTAACTCGAATGCATTATTTTATTAAGCTAGCAGTACTTTCCACACATATTTGACAGACAGGTCAATCTATGGCTACAGGGTCCAATCATTTGAACTGATGTATCACAGGGAATTTCCATGGTCCCAACATTTGGGTAAAACCCCTTTGTCTTTTGTGTCATGCATTGACAATGAAAAGGTTTTGAGGCATCTGGGTGTTCTAGGGCTGGAGACAAATTCAGAGATATATTTTAAACCTTGAATGTATTTCATTTAGCCTCAGTCAAGAATAGGGGCTTAGTTCTCCAACTTTGTGCTTATGTATTATCATTGCAGTTTCCACAGACACTGAAATACCCAGCTACACCTAGGAATTCTGGAATCTGTGCTTTAGTCTTGTAGTTGGAATCTGCAGTTCTGTGTACTCTGTAATTTCCTCAGGTATGTTTTTTTTTTCAATCTCTGCAGGTATGATTTTAAAATACACCAGTTGGTTCTGTCCCTGGTGTTTGCCATTGAGGAGATCAACAGGAACCCTCATCTTTTACCAAACATATCTCTGGGATTTGACTTCTACAATGTCCCATACAGTGAGAAAAACATTCTTATGAATGCTCTTATTTGGCTCACAGGCCTGAGTAATCTTCACAGGCTTCACTGTAATTATAATTGTGTAAAGGAGAGAAAGTCAACTGCTGCAATAACAGGACCATCGTGGGCAAAATCTGCCCACATTGCGACACTGCTTCAGCTCTACAAATTTCCACAGGTGAGGAGTTGTATGGGATAAAAATGCAGATCTCCTTTGCTCACATTTCAGGTGTGTCCATAGGTAAAATGTTACAGTTGGATTAGTTAGATATCAATGACAGTTGTCAAGACAATTGGAGGTGAACCTCTATTTCAGTCCCTGGGAAAAAAAGGAGAGGTTGGAGTAGATAAGGAGGATTAATAAAAATAGAAAATAGGCCAATAGTTTTCTCAAAATTTCTTTCACAGAAATATGCCTTTAAAATCAGGGTGAATCCATCATTGCACTAACCATTTCCATCTGTTTCTGCAGAACAAGGATTGTGCATAATGCCATTGTTCTTTCTCTTGTTTCTATTTTTTTCTCTTCAGCTCACTGTTGGTCCTTTTGAGCCTATCTTCAGTGACCGAGGTCAGTTTACTTCTCTCTACCAGATGGCCCCCCAAGGCACAACTCTGTCTCTTGCCATGGTCTCTTTGATGCTTCATTTTGGCTGGACTTGGGTTGGTCTGATTATCCCAGATGATCACAGAGGGACTCAGTTTCTAGCAGATATCAGAGAAAATATGGAGAAAAATCAAGTCTGCATAGCTTTTGTTGAAATGATCCAAAGCACCTGGAATTCATTTTCATATAAATACTGGAAAAGTCTTGGCACCATCCAGGAAACATTGGCCAATATTATCATCATTTATGGTGACAATGATTCACTACAAGGTTTAATGAGCAATCTAGGGCAACAGATTTTGACGAGTAAAGTCTGGATCATGACCTCTGAGTGGGATGTTACTAATATCGCTGATTATTTCTTGCTGGATTCTTTCCATGGAAGTCTCATTTTTTCACAACACCATGAGCAGGTGGCTGAATTTAAAAATTTTATCCAAACAGTTAATCCTTATAAATACCCAGAAGACAATTACCTTCCTAAATTGTGGTTTTTGTTCTTCAAGTGCTCATTTTCAGAGCTGGATTGTCATCTTTTGGAGAACTGCCAACCCAATGCTTCCTTGGAATTACTGCCTAGACATATGTTTGACATGGTAATGAATGACGACAGCTACAATATATACAATGCTGTCTATACTGTGGCCCACAGTCTCCATGAGATGAGACTTCAGCAAGTACACATACAACAATCTGAAAATGAGGAAAGAATGGTGTTCTTGCCCTGGCAGGTAATATTCCTTCCATTTTATTAGAGCATTAACAATGTGAAACTTTGAGAGTCTTCAGAGGCACTAACTAGTTATTACATATTTCAGTGTTTTACATATAGTATATGTATATATACATACATGTATGCATGTGTGTGTGTATGTGTGTGTATGTGAGTGTGTATGTGTGTTTGTGTGTTTGTGTGTGTGTGTGTGTTTGTGCCCATCCATAAAAGATTCTTCATGTGTTATCCTATCTTCCATGTCAGTGCAGATCTTTGTGTTAATGTTGCTGAGGAATAAGGTGCTTGTGGCAAGGAGGAAATGATATTAACGAATATAAAAATTGTGTCACAAATAGCTGAACATTTTTTGTCATTGTAATGATTACACCAGAAACATAAGAATTTTTATAGTGAAACAATAAAAGCTCCTTATCCCAAGTTGTTAGTACATAAATAATTTCTTTTAACTACTATTTAGTCATAAGTACCCACATTTTACTCAATGAACTATGGGTTTAACTCTGTGTGTAAATGGGGATAGCTTTCTTTAAAGAAATTGAGATTTGCTTCAATCAATACTCACCAATTCCATTCCTAAGTTTGTATAGAAGATGTTCTTGAGGCTGACTGTTCCTCAGATACGGAATTGTATTCCATTAACTTAGGTCACCAGTGCTGACTTCCATGATATCTACATTATGATCATGTCCTACACCACAGATAATGAATATTGAGAGTTATTCTATAATCCATTGGTGGTCAAACTCTCAGACCTACATTAAAACATATTCTTGCATCACTTACAGCTTCATCCTTACTTGAGGAATATCCATGAGGGAGCCAACATGGCTTTAGAATGGAAACAGAAGTTAGATGCTGATAAGTATGATATTCTCAACTTTTGGAACTTTCCAAAGGGTCTTGGACTAAAAGTGAAAGTAGGAAATTTTTTGCCTAATGCTCCCAAAAGTCAACAGTTGACTTTATCTGAGAAGATGATACAATGGCCAGAAAGATATTCAGAGGTGGGTTATATATTATCTCAATGCATTAAACTTATCATAATACTACAAATATATCCCCCAGTATAACAACTTCTACTTTTAAAATTAAATCCCAGTAATATAACATTCCCAATAAACAAAGACAGTAAATAACTACTAGAAGACAGTTTTTTTATCATCCCCTGAATTTATAAAAGGATGTTTTTAAGCTTTTAATGCATGCTAATATTCAGTGGTACATGTGTTAAATTTTGTCAATTTGACACAAATTAAGTACACCTGAGAAGCGGTATATGCAATCCTCATAATGTCTCACATTATGTAAAGAAATGTAGAAAATCTCTACATTCACAACAGAAAACTGAAGAAGTTATATTTTCTTGCTATGATCAAACACCATCACCAGAACTCACTTTTGGAAAAAAAGAGTTTATCTGACTAATGGTTCTGGAGTTACAAGTGTCCTTTATACTCAGGAGGAATGTTAGTGTGTGGCATCTGTGGACAGATGGGCAGGGACCTGAAACAAAATGTCTCAGTCCACACACTGGAAGCAGAGAGTGAATACTGGAATTAGGTGAGGGTCATAAATTTTCAAAATCCCCAACCACTGAAATAATTCTGCCAATAAGTCTGCAACTCTTAAAGTTGCAATATTTCTCAAGATAGCACCACCACTGAGGAAATATATAGTCACATATCTGTGTTTATAATTGCCACCTTTAATTCAAACCAATACAAAATGTCTGTATTAGAATTCCTTCACTGTATCTAAAATTTGAGTAGTTCATCTTGATTCCATGCTTAACATTACAGAAGATAAACAGTTATCATTTCTTTTATCCACACCTTGAATTGAAATACTATTCTGTGCATGTGTGTATGTTATCTCCTTTTCTGCTACTGAAGACACATACGTACCTAATGTAACTTAAGCAAGTGTTTCCTTTGACTGACAGTATGAGCCTTCAACCCCTATCTTTGGAAATTTATTGCTCTAGGAGCATGAGGTTCTTGATGACTTTATAATCTCAGTCAAAAGAAAAAAATAACATGAATCACCTTTTTCTCATTCTCAATTCTGAGACAACAGCCTACAGAATGATAATGCTCACTCTTAGAGTGAACCCTTTAAACTTCTCTTTATAAACACTCACAGGGATGCCCAACAATTTGTTTACATGGTGATTATAAGTCCTGCCAAGTTGACATGCAAGATTTGCAATCATGGTGGAAATAAATGTCTCTCAACACATTAGAAAGCAAGCACAGGGACAAGATCCATTTGGAAGGAACACTTGACCTTCTAGGTCATGGCTTCTATGACCTCCCTGCATCAAACTTGTCCCTACTTTATTATGATTCAAACTGTCTTATAATGGGATAATCCTCAGACTAATTTTGTATACATCACAGATGTTCAAATTCCTTTTCTACTCTTACAGGAATAAAACTTGCAAATTAATTATGTGTTATTAAAATATTATTGAGACTTTCAATAAACCATGAGCATTTGTTAATATTGCTCACATTTTTTTCAGATTCCTCATTCTGTGTGCAGTGAGAGCTGTGGTCCTGGATTCAGGAAAGTTTCTCTGGAGGGCAAGGCTGTTTGCTGCTATGATTGCACTCCTTGTGCAGACAATGAGATTTCCAATGAGACAGGTAAGAATCAATCTTACAGAAATGGTTCCACATTTCTACAGGATTCTGCATTATCTTAAAAACTGAAAAATATCTAGAGAGAAGTCAGAAAAATTTATTCCTTCTCTTATTTAAGATATGAAATGTTCATCACCATGTCTTGAAATAGTGCAGAGTAGGCACTGAAATTTATAATTGATTTACATTTATGATCAACTTCAGCTATTGTTTCCTTCCAGAAGCCCCTTTTCTCTGTACTAATCAATATGCTTTATTTCCCCACATAATTTAACACATAGTAATAAAGTGCACAAATTGGATGTTTTCCTAACTCTATTTTCATAATGATTATAACTCACCTAAATGTAGGATAGGTTATTTTTATAATGATTCTTCCCAGCAAGAACAGAAAATTTGCAGTTTGTATTTGATATCCCCACTATATAACTATTGACTGTATAGCATAACTAAAATTTCAGATTTCCTTAATGAATAGGATTATGTCCATTTTTATGCTCCAATTCTGAGAAACAGTATATAAAACAATATCCTCAAATCAGTTCCAACCGTCTGTTACTGAGAGTTGTACCAAGACCTAAGAGCTGCAATGGAAAATGGAATCTCCATTTAGAAGAATAGGTCATAAACATATTCACAGCATGTTTCATTGGGAAGAAAAATCTTTAAAAGCTAGTATTTCCATACCTATTACTAAATTTGTGACCAAGTTTATTTAAATTTTGAAATTTTGAAATGTTTTCTATTCTTTGATAATTTCGTACTTTGTATTTTGATCAGATTAATATCCTCCTAAAACTTCCACTTTCCTACCTATCTTCTTTTATCTCTTGTTAAAAAAATTAAGACAAACTCATTGAATTCAGTTTCTGCTACCCAAATGTCTTTGGAGTGTAGTGCCTGACAGAATAAGACTAATTCATACTGCCACATTCTTAAAGTTCAAAGTGTCTTCCCCTTAGAGCAGCTACGAGGTCAAATAGCTTCTCAGTTCAGTGTAGTACTTTATGCCAACTCTCCATACATAATGATATTTGGTCTTCCCTGAGCTTTCACAAGTTATATGCATGATATCAAACCTCAAATTTATATATTGAACTGCCCAGCTGTGTCTGGAAGTTTCTATTCCCTTGAAGTATTTCATGACCTCTGACTTTTACATTCTTTCTGCAACTTCTTTCATGCACTTCTCACATTGAGATGTAAAAGACTGTGCCCTCAAGCTGTTATTCAAAAGAAACAGAGTTTTAGTGAATATGCATGCACATATTCACACACACACACACACACACACACACACAGTAGTTTTTATTACATGTATCATGTGCCTTTAGTAAGGAATGGAGTTATAGAACTGAGTCATCTATTAAAACTTAGAAAACTGAAACAAAATGAACACCTACATATAAAAGAGAAGGAAATAACAGAGCCTGAGGATAAACCTTGAGAGTAGGTCTGACGAACAGATAAAACAATGTGTCACAAGAGCTGAAGGAAACATTATTTACAAGGTATAAAGAAATAAGTTTTATTCTACTAAAGTGAATTCAAAAATATGTTAATAAAATTTGTCAACAAAATAAAATTGAAAATCAGGTGATGAGTTTCTTTTTAAAATCATGGAAAAAAAAGACAGTGGAAATCTGGCATGCATAAATCACTGTTCTTGTACTTCAAATACAAGAGGAATATTATGAATTTTCAAGACCATAATATTATAACACTGTTTTATTTCATACCGTAATCTGTCTCAATAGTTCTAACCTTTCCCCAGTTTGAATGACAACTATTCACTAGTGCACTACTCAAGCCTGTTACAACATAGTATTGCCTGTTCACTAAATCTTCCACAGAGAAGAGTCAATACTAGAAAACAGGTAGCATTTTATAATGATAAGAAAATTGAGACCCTATGTTTAAAAAGTGTATTTTATGAAAATAATTTCAAGAGCATACTCCCTCTTTTGCACTATTTAAATTAATAATGTGGTATGACTTATGATATGGTTTCAGAAATAAAGTATGGTTATGTATTTTAATTCGGTATTCTAATAACTTCCAAAAGAGATATACCAATAGCACAAGAGACTTGATGGCATATAAGAGAGAAAAGTGTAAGGTGTACTTAATTTATATCACTATAAAGAAGATGGGTTGTATGAGAAGCTACTAGTAATTGATAACTACTACCAAAAGAGGAACACCACTTTTTCTTTAAGGGTGTGGACTCTGAAACATTGCCCATATTCCAGGTGTTGCCCCCATAATATGTAAATACTAGCATCACTGAATAGACTCAGTGAGTATTAAAATGTAAAAGAGGAGATAAGAGAGCACAATAAGTTGGGAAGTAAAAGTGGGAGATGTTGAGCAATGGAGCAAGAGGAAAGAGGGCTGAGTTGGATCAACACACTTTATAAGCTCACATAAATAATAACTGAAATATCAGATAAGGAAGTCGGGTGGTATAAATATGAAAATGTTCACTACAGAGTTTTTGTTTCTTTCTCCCTGAGAAAAAGGAAACTGATGTAGATAGCAGTTCTGTCAAAAAGTATAGAAAAATGGCTTAGAATATAAGGGATAACTTCAGCTTGAATTAAATCTCACCTTCATTTATGATCAGATATGGAAAATTGCATGAAGTGTCCAGAGAGTCATTATGCAGAGACAGAGAAGAAACACTGCCTCCAGAAAGCTGTGAGTTTTCTTAACCATGAGGACCCCTTGGGGATGTCTCTCACAACCATAGCTCTGTGCTTCTCTGTACTCACAACTGTGGTTCTTGGAATCTTTGTGAAGCACAGAGACACTCCAATTGTCAAAGCTAATAATAGGACCCTTAGTTACACATTGCTTATCACACTCACTGTCTGTTTCCTATGTTCCTTGCTCTTCATTGGCCGTCCCAACACCACAACCTGTATCCTGCAGCAGATCACATTTGGAGGTGCTTTCACTGTGGCTCTTGCCACTGTGTTGGCCAAAGCTATCACTGTGGTTATTGCCTTCAAGGTTACTTTTCCAAGGAGAGTGGTGAGGTGGTTAATAATATCAAAGGCTCCAAACCTTATAATCCCCATATGTACTCTGATCCACCTTGTCCTCTGTGGAATCTGGCTAGGGACCTCTCCTCCCTTTCTTGACCAAGATGTTCATGCTGAACATGGACATATCATCCTTGTGTGTAACAAAGGCTCAGATTTTGCCTTTCATGGTATACTGGCATATCTCTGCTCCTTGGCACTTGGGAGTTTTACTATGGCATTCATGTCACGGAATCTTCCAGATACATTCAATGAAGCCAAGTTCCTGTCTTTCAGCATGCTGGTGTTCTTCTGTGTGTGGATCACATTCCTCCCTGTCTACCACAGCACCAAGGGGAAGGTCATGGTGGCTATGGAAATCTTCTCTATCTTGGCTTCTAGTGCAGCCCTCCTTGGCTTCATTTTTGTCCCTAAGTGCTATATTATCTTAATAAGGCCAGATAAGAACTCAGTTCATCACATCAGGAAAAGGCCAAATTCTGGAAGGAATCAAAACCTATTTCAAAACTCAACATAGTTCGCATATTAAGACATGAATTTCAAAGACGAAGTCCAGTTGATCTCTACTGCAGATATGTGTTATGCAATTAGAGTATGGGTTTGATTCTTTGTGCTTTTTTATTTTATTTTATTTTTCTTTAATTTTATTTTATAATTTAATTTAATTTTACATATCAGACAAGGATTCCCCTGTCCCCCCCCCCTCAAACCTCCAACCCCGCTTTCTCCCCAGCCCACCCCCATTCCCATCTCCTTCAGGGCAAAGACTCCCCTGAGCATTGAGTTCAACCTGGTAGATTCAGTTCAGGCTGGTCCTGTCCCCTCTTCCTAGGCTGAGCTAAGTGTTCCTGCATAAGCCCCATGTTCCAAGCAGCCAGCTTATGCATTGAGGACAGGTCCAGGTTCCACTGCCTGGATGCCTCCCAAACAGTTCAAGCTAATCAACTGTCTCACTTATCCAGAGGACCTGATCCAGTTGGGGGCTACTCAGCTATTGGTTCATAGTTCATGCATTTCCATTCGTTTTGCTATTTGTCCCTGTGGTTTTTCCTATCTTGGTATCAACAATTCTCCCTCATACAAACTCTCCTCTTTCTTGCCAACTGGACTCCTGGAGCTCACCTGGGGCATGGCCGTGGATTTCTGTCATTGTTCCCTCAGTCATTGGATGAGATATCTAGCATGACAATTACAGTCTTGACCATCCTATCACCAGAGTAGGTTAGTTCAAGCTTTTTCTCTCCCATTGCCAGTAGTCTATTGTGAAAGTATCTTTGTGGATTTCTGTGGACCTCTCTAGCACTTGGCTTCTTCCTATTCTCATGTGGTCTTCATTTATCATGGTCTCTTACTTCTTGTTCTCCCTCTCTGTTCTTGATCCAGCTGGGATCTCCCGCTCCCCTAAACTCTCTTTCCCTTCAACCTTTCCCTTCATTACCCCCACTCAAGTCCAGGTTGCTCATGTAGATCTTATCCATTTCTCTGTCACTGGGCAACCCCTGTGTCTTTCTTAGGGTTCTGTTTTCTAGGTAGCCTCCCTGGAGTTGTGAGTAGCAGTCTAGTCATCTTTGCTTTGCATCTAGTATCCTCTTGTGAGTGAGTACATGATAGTGTACTTGAGTGACTCCAAAGATTCAACCAAGGAACTCATACAGCTTTATAAACGCCTTCAGCAGCATAGCAAGATACAAGATCAACTCAAAAAAATCAGTAGCCCTCCTATATACAATTCACAAACAGGCTGAGAAGGAAATCAGAGATACATCACCCTTTACAATATCCATAAATGATATAAAATACCTTGGGGTAATACTAACTAAGCAATCAAGGACCTATATGTCAAGAACTTTAAGTCCCTGAAAGTAGAAATTGAAGATGTCAGAAAATGGAAAGATCTCCCATGCTCATGGATAGGCAGGATTAACATAATAAAAATGGCAGTCTTACCAAAAGCAATCTATAGATTTAATGCAATCCTCATCAAAATTCCAACACAGATCTTCACAGACCTAGAAAGAATAATACTCAATTTCTTATGGAAAAACAAAAAACCCAGGATAGTCAAAAGAATCCTGTACAATAAAACAACCTTCGGAGGCATCACAATACCTGACCTCAAGCTCTACTACAGAGCTACAGTAATAAAAACAGCTTGGTACTGGCATAAACACCGACTTGTGGACCAATGGAATTGAGTTGAGGAGCCTGACATTAATCCACACACTTATGAACATATAATTTTTGACAAGGAAGCCAAAACTGTACAATGGAAAAAAGAAAGCATCTTCAAGAAATGGTGCTGGCATAACTAGATATCAATGTATAGAAGACTACAAATAGATCCACATCTGTCACCATGCACAAAACTTAAGTCCATGTGGATGAAACACCTTAACATAAATCCAGTAACTCTGAACCTGATAAAAGAGGAAGTAGGAAGTGGTCTTGAACATATTGGCATAGGAGATCACTTCTTTGTGCTTTTACATGGTCATCTGCTTACAGCAAAATTTTTGTCTAGAGTCATCCAATTGTACTACAGCCTCTTTATACTGGAGCTCTTGGAGTTATCCACACTTGAAATACAGGTTGTATTTTCATAAGAGCAGGACCTCAGTATGTATCTGGCCTTGTCTGAAACCTTCTGTGAATATCATGGTGTTTTGAATGAATAGAGATCTACCTACATCTGCCTCTGCTCTTCTTAGATGAACAGCCTCACAACACCTCTTCTGGGATTAAAGATGACCAGTCCCACCACTCCACCATGTTCTTCTATAATATAGACTGCTAAGATTCATGTTACTGATTTAAATTGCTTGAAAGCATCAAGTATATTCTCTTTTCCAATTGTACTAATCACATGTTTTAAACTTTGAAAGTGTTTCCTAGTAATGTTTCATCTTGTCTTTCAATAACTGTGGTAAAATATATAGATCAAAATTTTATTTTATATTCAACTTTTAATATACCAGATTTGTACAAGAACATCCATCTGTTTCTGAAGGTCTCAAGACCCTTCACTAAATTATCATGCTTTCATTCATGTTTATATAATTATACTGAAGAATATGGAATTTTCAAAATATAAATGTGATCTTCTTGAACATAATATTTCATCAGTCATTGAATAATATGTTGCATGCTAAGTTAGAATGTAGACTTACAATGAATTATATTTTATTACCCTATGTCAAATGTCAGTCAATCAGAACTAACTAGGTCTAACTACATTGATCCCTTATTTGACCTCATGTGACGTATGTCACATTTCTACCTGTTTTAAGTCTAGCTGGCTACCACCAGTTCCCTTTTAATTTAGGCATTTGCACATCATTTATCTGAATGCTTCTTCCAATTAACTGCTTTTCCTTGAATTACTTTATACTGTTCATTTAAAATCATGAATAGGTTACAACGTGCCATTTTATTATTACATATTTTTTCCATAATTCATCACCATTTCATACAAATACATACAATATATGAAGTAAAATATTTTCTCTTTCCACATCATTAAATAAAATCAAAATTTTATAAAATTGTTAGACTTTTACTACTGTGAGTTTTGTCTTACCTGTGGTGACTCTTTTGCTCTTATGTGTATATACTAGGCTAGGAGGTTTCACAAATGCTATTGTTAGCTGTAATTGAACATAATTTCTGCTTGTCACGAGGGAAACTAACCCTAGTTATGGAAACCAAAGCAACAACCAACAACTAGTGAAGACTTGGATCTCAGATGAGAAGCTACAACTTCACTTTACTAAAGTAGCATAGTCCCTAAACATTCTAAATATTTGTTCTTATATACAATTAAGTCTATTCTTCAGATCTTTTTAAAGATATGTCATATTGAAACAGATGCATACAATTATACAAGGCCACAAGCGATCAAAATGAATAATTCTGGATCCCAGTTCCAATTGATACATTTACAGTAAATACTCCCCTAAGGTTCATGTTTCATTGATGAAGGTGAGACAGAAAGAATCTAAGTGCCTGAGGACCTGCGAGTTTGCTGTGAGATTATGTCTCTTAGGAATGTTATACATTATCCATAAAGACATAATGTCTGATCAACATGACTTCATAAATATTAGCTGAACTAGTAACACAACAATGGGAATGCAGATGTGAATGGCAAACCTCAATAGACCTCAACCATACAAGGATTACAGGGAACAAAGTAAAGCTGACAGAGGAAGAAAAAGTCTTCCATTACACAGAACACACTAAATGATTTGTAAGACAAAATGGTATTCATATACAATTTAGGATTATACATTTATATGTATTCATATACATGAATCATATATTACATAATTTATATGTTATAATTGAAAGTATATGTATAGGTTATATGTTATATATGGTATGTATTATATATAGGAATTATGCATAAATTAATATTCCTAATATATACTGACAGATATTTGAATGTATATATGTAATAACAACTTAAAAAATGAGTCCATGAGTTTGCAATAGAGAAAAAATAGGTATTCAGTATCATTTAGTCAGAGAGAAGTGAAGGGAAAAATGATGTAATTTCACTATAGTATGAAAAGTAACAATGCAGTTCTATTAATTGGCATTAAAAGTTGATTTGTATCTCCTATATTTTTAATGTTGTTCTTTAGCTTTCCTTACTAAGTAATTAAATATGTTATGAAATTAATTATCCTTCAATTCACAACAAACTTTTTCTTAAAGAGTTTTCCTTTACAGGTATGGATACCGTATGGAACCAGAGTAGACCTTCTGCATATGGGAGATGATTGTGTAGCTGGGTCTGTTTGAGGGGACCCTGGCAGTGTGATCAGGATCTATCCCTGGTGCAGGAATTGGCTTTCTGGATCCCATTACCTGTGGTAGGACACCCTGCTCACCCTTGATGTGGCCAGGAACAGCTTATTCCTGCCTTAATCAAATGTACCAGACTTAGCTGTCCTCCCATGGGAGAACTTACATTGTTGGAGAAGAGGAAGAACTTACCATGTTCAAGGTAGGTTAGGGAGGGGGGAAGGCAGGGGTGGAGCAGAAGGAGGGAAGAGGGGGGGTCTGTGGTTGGTATGTAAAATGAATAAAAAAAGAGAGAGATTACACCAAATATATTAGCCAAGGGAATGTGTGTTAAGGCTAGGCCTTAACATAATGTAAAGATGCTTGAGAAAAGGTGAATCTGGACAATAAAATCAATAGAGAGAAAAAAAAAGATTGTCTTCTAATAAAAACTATGGAATACATTAATTTATAGTTGAATGACAATGAATGCATGAAGATAATTGTTCTTACTCTCAGCTTTAATCTAAAAGTGCTGTGGATATCGCTCTATATAAATAAAGCACTGATTTCCAGTGACCAGGCAGGAAGTATAGGCGGGACAAGGAGAGAAGAGAATTGAGGAAGGAGGAAGGAAAGAGAGACCTGCTGGAGCCACCGCCAAGACAAGGAAGATGTAAAGGACCAGTAAGCCACGAGCCACGTGGCAAAGTAAAGATTAATAGAAATGGGCTGAATATAAGAGTAAGAGCTAGACAATGATAGGCCTGAGCTAATGGCCAAGCAGTTTAAATAATGTAAGAGTCTGTGTGTTTATTTTATAAGTGGGCTCTGGAACTGGTTGGACTTGGCGGTGGGAGCTGGAGAAAAATTATCCAGCTACATAATAGTAAAAAAATGGGACTAAAATTTCTCACATTATAGACATTTTCTGTTCTAGAAACATGTTGAAAATAATAATTTATTCATTTTAACTATGGGGCAGGTGAGCCTAAAATTCTACTAAAATCCTATTTTGACTAACAGATTGAGTAAAAAACAAGGTGCATTTTTCTGTTGCTCCCAAGATACACACTTCACATTCAAGGTCAATCATTGCATACTTTAAAAATATTATAAAAATATTACAAGGAAATGAATCTAAGGCGAAAGCAGGCATAGCTATTTTTATATTATATGATAAAATACATTTAAAACCCAAACTAAACAGAATAGGTTGAGAAAGATATTACATAATAATCAAAGGGGGCCAGGCGGTGGTGGTGCACGCCTTTAATCCCAGCACTCGGGAAGCAGAGGCAGGCGAATCTCTGTGAGTTAGAGGCTAGCCTGGGCTACCAAGTGAGTCCCAGGAAAGGCGCAAAGCTATGCAGAGAAACCCTGTCTCTAAAAACAAAAACAAAAAAATAATCAAAGGGAAAATGTAGTGAAAACATCTAACAATTCTAAGCATGTATGCACCAAATGCCAGGCACAAGAGTTTGTAAAAGGAACAGTACTTTTGCTAAAATCACATATTGACCTGAACACAGTGAAAGTAGGTGACTTCAATAACATAATCACACAAATAGCCTGGTCTTCCAGACATAATCTAAACAAAGAAATACTGGAGTTAGATAACATCATGAATAAAATAGATGTGATAGATATCTATGGAATATAACAACCAAACACAAACAAATATTCCTTTTTTCAAGAATTCACAAAGCTTCCTCCAAAATTGACCACAAATAAGGAATAAACAAGTCTCCACAGTTATAAGAAAAGTGAAACCCTGGACTCTGTCCCACCTCTATGAATTAAAGTTGGATAGCAACAATACCAACAGGAAATATACAAACTCATGTAAGCTGAACAACTCACTACTGAATGAACAGTGGGTCAAAACAGAAACCAAGAATGAAAATGAAAACACAGAATATCCAAAGTATGGGAAAAAATAAGGTAGTTTTAAGAGGCAAGTTCAAAGCACTGAATCCCTACATAAAAATACTGGAGTGATTTCTTATTAATAACTTCATTACACACTTGAAATCACTAGAAAAATAATACTTGAAAATGGTAGGTAAAAAGAAATAAGAGGACTACAAATCAGGGCTGTGAAAATCAAGGATGAAATCAATGAGATAGAAACAAACAGCAACAGCATAAACCAAATGGAGAATAAAAGAAATGAAAGGTTGTTTCCTCAAAGAAATCAAGAAGATGACAAGGCCTTAGACAAATTAGTCAACAAAATGAGAGATATCTAAATTAATGAAGCTAGATATGAAAGAGATGACTTTACAACAAATCCTGAGGAAATTGAGAGAAATTGTGGGAGCCCACACTGACTCCACCTTGTGGCTTGATTCCATCTTGACTTAAGGTCAGATAGTTCAAGCTTGTCTTTGCTCCTCAAGGCTGAATAACAGGATGTTTGGACAAAGGCATGGTTACTAGATGTTTTGATAATAAGCAGATGTTTATGCTTGTTTGTTCCTTGAACCATGATGAGGAGGTCTTTTGTCCCCCCCACTCCTTTGTGTATAAAAAATGCTTTGCAAAATAAATTTGGGGCTACTGCTGTATTCATTGAGAGCACTCCCAATTCTATCTTCTGTCTCTTGTCTTTTTTTTCTTAATCTACACTCCCCCTTTCAGGTACTGTTGGACAGGTCAGTTGGTCCTGACATGTGGTGCCCAAACAGGGGATCTGAAAATGGGGAGCTCCATGAAGGCACTCAGGTGAATGGAGCACTCAGATATTATTAAAGTGGAAGTGCAGTGAGTAACTTAGGAGTGAAATTGTAAATATGGGGCAGGGTAATAGTAGACAACTGTTTATACATTTGCTTAAAGATAATTTAAAGTCAGAGGAGCTAAAGTAGGGCATCAGACAGTAGAGAAATTTATAGTCTGTAGAGCAAGTGTGCCCTTGGTTTCCCAAGCATGAGACCTTGGACACAGACACATGGGGGATAATTGTAGTCAAAATCCAACAGTATTATAATAGGCATGGGCCTGGGAATGTCACAATGGATGCACTTATTCTGTTGGCACTTATCAGGGACACTTTTAATTTGTGCCATAAACAGCAGAAGGTATTTCCCTCTGAAATGGTTAAAAGTGAAACAAAATGCTCCATGGCAACAGAGGATCCACCAGACTCAGACTACTTTACAAAATTGTTTGATGGTGATCAATTCAATCCTGGTGATGAAGCTGAGCTTGAGGAAGAAGCCACTACCTAGCATAATGAGTTTTCATATCCTCTGCTTTTGACCACATATGTTGAGAAGCAGAGATTTTGTGATGAGACTAAGAAGGAGCTGAAGGGCTTGAGAAATTTAGGAGTTTTCCTTTCATAAAAAAATGGAGACTCTGCAGGTCTGTTTTGTTCAGCAGAGCACTTCTCTTTCTACTGCCTCGGGGCCATTAATCAGAGTATAAAAGTTGTGCCTTTGTCTGCTATGGCACAAATGCCTTCCAAAACAAGGTAAACCCTCACCCTTAGTCATGCATCTGCTCTGCAAGCTAGTGTTAAAGAAGCAGCTAGCAGAGGGGAAGATGTGCAAGGATTTTGCTGTGGGATATTGTTCTGTATGTTGTGAATATGTGTTTATCTGATTGGCTGATAAATAAAATGCTGATTGACCAGTAGCCAGGCAGGAAGTATAGGCAGGGTGATCAGATGAGGAGAATTCTGTGAAGAGGAAGGCTGTCGGGAGTCACCAGCCAGACACAGAGGAAACAAGATGGCAAGGCAGAACTGAGAAAAGGTACTAAGCCACTTGGCTAAATATAAATAAGAATTATTGGTCAATTTATGTGTAACAGCTAGTCAGTAATATGCCTGAGCAAAGAGCCAAGCAGTTATAATTAATATAAGCCTCTGTCTGTTCACTTGTCCCAGTGGTTGCAGAACAGCAGGAACACAGGAAAACTCCCAAACACAGGATTTCAAATGTTACCAATGATTGATTGTAGATGTAACAGTCTTATTATTAAATAAGAAACATAGAGCCAAATGCAAAGTTAAATGCCCAAGAGGTCAGAGCAGTAGTAAGAGCTGACACTTAAAACTGCCTTCTTACCCTTCCTGCCACTGCTGTCCTTACTCTCAGCAAGAAACCTACTTCCTGTGTATCAGTCTTTTTATTGACTTTCTGTTCTGCCTTCTCATTGGTTGTAAACCCAACCACATGACCTCCTCATCACTGCCTGTCTATACAAACCTCCATGTCTTCTATGGTTGGTATTGAGATTAAAAGCGTGTGTCTCCATGCTGGCTGTATCCTTGAATGCAGAGAGATCTGTCTGTCATGTGATCTGGATTAAAGGTGTGCACCACCACCACCACCTGGCTTCTGCTGTGGCTTGCTATTAGCTTTAAGCACCAGGCAACTTTATTTATTAACATACAAATAAAATCATATTTCAGTACTAATAAAACATCACCATAATTGATAGAATCTTTGCCATCCAGGAATTAGAAACAGATGGCCAAAGTTTACCTGACAGGAGGGGATTACCTGCTGCGGATTCAAGAGAGGGAAGCATTGGGCTAATGAGTGTAAATCAAAGAAGGATGCCCAGGGGAATCCACTACATTCTAAAGATAGTTTTTTGCTTGCCCATAAAAATGAAAGAGTTTAGCTTGTAACATATCTACAGTGTCAGCAAGGCGTTGTCCCTGAAGGGTTATTAAATGTCCCAGAGAAAGTGCAAAGACAACTGCCTTTTCAGTATGTGCGACATATATTGTATCCTAAGGAAATTAATCCACAGAGATTAAAAATTAGGAAAAATAGCTTGCAAACTTTGAAAGATTTTTAAAAATTATTATGGGATATTTAAATGCTATGTCCTATTTGAAGTTGCCTATGGGAGATCTTGAGCCCGTCCATGAGATTCTTAATGGGAAAGCAATCCTAATTCCCCTAGATACCTTATGGATGCTGCTAGACAAGTGCTGGCTCAGATGGAGCATGCCATTCAACACCAGCAAGTATGCTGTGTTGACTGTGGGAAACTATAGGAAACCTGTGTGCTTCCTACACAACATACTTCAACATCTGTGTTACAGCAAATTAGGCCATTTTTGTGGTTGCATCTAGCTGTTTCACCAGCCCAAGTGTTGTACTCTTATTATGAAGCAGTAGCTTATTTAGTACAGAAAAGCTAGATAGATTCTAGGTGATATTTTGGAAGAGAAAAAACTCCAATTAAAGAGCTGCTTGTGTTATTAATGGCAAAGTTTATGTAGTATAAGCAGCTCCAGTTTCAGCTCAGATAGTAGAATTGTGAGCTGTAGCTATGGTTTCCAGCTTTTTGTAAATAGCTCATTTAATTTGTATACTGATAGTCATTATTTCTAGAGCCCTTGAAGTTATAGAGACTGTTCACTGCTTTGGGACTACTAATGGTCAGGTTAGGATGCTGTTTCAGCAAATACAAGATAGTATTAGTAAAAGAAACTTACCATACTTTGTGAGTCATATTAGGGCTCATTCCAATATTCTTGATTCACTAGCTGATGGTAATGCATCAGCTTATAAATTAACACAGATGATTGCCTTGTCTCTGGTAGAATTGGCTCAACAGTCACATACCCTTTATCATCAGAATAGGAGAAGTTTAAGAAAACTGTTTGTCCCTACCAAGGAAAATGCTTCTCAGATTGTTAAGCAATGTGATGTTTTCTCACAATATTTTCCTGTACCACCTATATGGATAAATCCTCAAAGCCTCCTTCCCAATTATTTATGGCAAATGGATGTTACTAATGTTACAGAATTTGTCAAATTAAAATATGTCCATGTGGCAGTCAATACGTATTCAAGGTTTTTGATGACCATTGGACAAATTGGGGCACCAAGCATGTGATAACTCATAGCTTAAAATGTTTTTCATATATGCAGATTTCTATAATTATAAAATGGATAATGGTTTGGGATATACCAGTATAACATTTCAAAAATTTTGTTACCAATGGAAAATTTAGCATAAACAGGCATTCCTTATAATCCTCAAGAACAAGGTATTGTTCAATAAGCCCACGACAGGCTTAAGATACAACTTCAAAAAATTAAAACTGGGGAGGGGAGTTATAGTCTCAGTCACCACATAATGCACTGAATCATACCCTCTTTAAGTTTTTTCAATGTGGATTCCCTTGAGCCATCTGTCATGTATAGGTTTTGGCATGATGGAACTCAAGCAACTTTTGCTCAGGTGAAATGGAAGGATCCTTGCACTGAGTTATGGAAGGGCCCTGACCCTGTTTTGATATGGAGCCGAGGGCATGTTTACGGTTTTTCACAGGAAGAAAAATGAAGCTTATTGGTTGCCTGAGCATTTGTTGTGGTGTGTGGAACAGAGGAATGCTGTCACAGTTGAAGTTGGCTGATGATGCTCCCCGAGAGGAATTGGAGTGAGATTTACTAAACCTATGTTCCTGTTCCACCCATATTATATCCTGTATTCTGAAAAAAGAAAGCAGATTACTGTAGATGAATTTCTACACAGTCTTAATAAAGAAAAAACTCAGAGCCAGATATATGGGTAAAATCTTGAGAGGTCAGGGAAATAGAGAAAGCCACATTTTTCTTATCTCATCAACTGTGCAGCTTCCAAAAGTTGAGACTTCCTATCTACCCATGCCTATATGCCTTGCTGTTCTGCAAACTGATTTGCTCTCTCTGTCCAGCTACACCCCTTCCTCTTCCTGATCAGCTCTGTCACTTCCTGACTGTATTTACAGACTTCCAAACCTCCATGGTTAATTAGTGTTTGAATTTAAGGCATGTGCCACCATGCCTGGCTCTCTTCCCAGTGAGGCCTTGAGCTCACATAGATTCAGACAGATCCCTGCTTCCCAAGTGATAGGATTAAAGGTGTGTGCTTCTATTGTCTGAGTTCTATATAGTGGCTGCTTTTTTCCTCTGATCTCCAGGCAAATTTTATTTTACTGGGAGACACATCATATTAAGGGACACAAGACAACACCACATTGTGGTGGTGGTTATGACTCTTTGCTTCTTGACAAACTTGCTACATAAATTTTGCAGACCTCCATGAGTTTTAATTATTCTGTGTATGGCTGAAGAACATCTATCTGTATTTTCAAAAATGAACCTGTGACTGGATCTTTGTCCATTTATCCACACTATATCTTGGAAAGCAGAGGTTGCTTTTTCTAGTATAGTGTCCACCTGCTGTTGCCCAGAGGAAATAGAAGGTCTGGACAACAGGTGCCTCAGAGATTTCCCCTCTGTGGGAAAGAGATTCATTGGAGCAATTGCTCACTATTATTGTGGCAATGGGTGGCTAAAGACACTCTTCAGTAAAATATAACTGGAATTCAGAGATATGTGCTAAACTGGTCAGGAAACCAAATTGAAGGTACTGAAGAGATCCTCCAAACTGATGCGGAAGGGTGGGATAAAGGTGTTGCTGCTGATATTTGGTACTTAGGGACAAGCACAGATCAAAGGTACCTTTGCAAATTGGTGACAGCAATGCATTGAATTTTAGGAGAGTGGAAAATGTAGGTTCATAACCATGGAGTTAATCCTACCACACCCACCACAAGAACATTTTCTTGTCTCTTGAATGTGTAGGTGTTAGCTTTTGTTAATGCACCCTCTTTTTAAGGTAAGTTATGAGAATTGTAATGTAATCAATAATGTGTTCACTGTTAATGATCATACTAGTTATGATGCTAACTTGATAATATTTGTATCCTCTTCTGTTGACAATGAAACTGCTACTAAATGGGAAAAGGTTAGAGATCATCTGAGAGGAATTTGACATGGTGCTAATGTGTCCTTAGATTTAATGAGGTTAAAAAGGCAAAGTTGTGTTTTGATGCAGCTAAAACTGATGAAGACATCCTTAACCAATATAAATGGCTATTCCATCTTGGTCATCCTTTACCCCCTTATTATGAGGTATTGCAGCCATAGGAGCATGTGTATTGCTAGGCATAATTTGCTAGGCATAATTTGCTTGCCTATTATCAAGTTACTTGTGAACTTTCAGTGGAAAGTTGGTTCAGAACTACATGGAATTAAGCTATGCACCCTCCCTTGAAATTTTGCAGAGCCTGGCAGTCAAAAAAGAGTTAAGTCCTTTTCACCACTTTTCAACCCAAGACAGGGCATGAATTGTGGAATTATTGTGCCAAGGATGGGTAAGACTGGTTGGTTGAAAAAGGCAACCTAAGACAGGCAAAGTCATCTGAGGTGTTGGGGAACCTTTAGAAAATAAAAAAAGGTGGAATTGTGGGGGTTTACAGTGACTCAAGCTTGCAGTTTGATTCTGCCTTATCTGAAGACCAGAGAGTTCCAATTTGGTTTTCCTCCTCAAGGCTGAATAGCAGGATGCTTGGCCAAAGGCATGGTTACTAGATGTCTTACTCCTCAAGTCCAAATAAGAGGACCAAAAGTGTGGTTAGTAGATGTTTTGAGAACTAAGGAGGTGCTTACACTTGTTTGTTCCTTGAACGGTGTTAAAAAAGGTCTTTTGCCCCTATTGCTTTGGGTATAAAATGGCTTTGAGAAATAAATTAGGGGCTGCTGCTGCAGTATTCACTGAGAGCCCTTCTTATTCTGTCTTATGTCTCTTGTCTTTTCTTTCTTAATCCTCTTTCCCCTGTTCTGGTACTGTTGGACAGGTCAGCTGGTCCCAACACTTGGCTCCACATAGCTGCACACTTGCTGTCCTCACACGAGAGATGATAATTGCAGGACTGAGGTGGGGTGGGGACATTGGTATCACACAGCCATATCTCAGGCATTGGCTGCTTCCATATAGCACAAGTCCTGGGCAGAAAAACTATGGAAGTAAGATCAGTAACTCAGAAAAAACCTAGTGTATGTGCTTCATATTGCAGTGTGTAAGTAGAGTTTGTAAGGAAAATTATGTGTCAAGAGAATGAGTAACTGACTCTATCAAAAGGGGAGTGGAGATAGAACCTGAGTGTATGTCAAAATTATCAAGGAAGGGGTGACACCCCTGAGGAAGAGGATCAGTCAGAAAAGAGACATGGGGTTCTAGATACTTTACATTGCTGAATTCTACAAATATTTAATACATTCTATAGTGACAAACTCATGGGGTAAAGAAAACAGTGGTTTAAGTTGGTCTCCCAATCTCCTAAAGGGATTTAATCTTTCAGTTATGAAGATTGAAAATGAGAAGAACAAAGGAGGATGAATATGTTCATAATCTATATTGTTTAATGATAAAGTACATATTTTGTTGTTCTTAGCCCTCATTTGCAGAGTGGTGATAAATGTATGACTAAAAGTTAATGTAGTAATTAGCATAAAAAATTCACATATCCCAATCTTCCCATTATGGCCTTGCTGTATGCAGTATTTGCTAATTAAATGTTTTAAGTTATACAAAAGAAAATGTAACAATACAAATACACTTGGACACACAATATTATGTTAATAATCTTCTATTTAACTAGCATTATGAGAATTATGAAATGTATTCAGCTGTTAGAGGTGTGTCCTTCAGTAAATTTTCAAAATATTGAAATCATATGGAAATTAAAGCATTGTGGTGTAAAAATTTGAAACTGATGAGTCTGGATATATAGTATATATATATATATTTTGACATTCTGAAATTCATCTGTAAACTGGAAGTGATCATAAGCAATAGTCTAATAAATTCCACATTTGAACTATTCTGAGTTAAGACAACAAATTTTCATTTTTTCTCACAACATTGTTGCATATACATCTTTTATATTAGAATTTTTCCACTCTTACATTAATATCCAATATTTTTATATTCTGCTGGTATTCATCAGGATTTAGGTGTTTGATCTGAGACTGATGATGGATTATTTATATAACACACAATATTTAAATGTATTTGTGTTTATTGTCCAAAATAAATAACATGGTTTTTAACAGTTCTGTAACATATTACCCTTATGTTCCTCACATGGATCCAGGAAAAGCTCTCTAAAGCCATACAGTTATAGAGGCATTAACTCAAATTTGGGAAGGATTCACTGTGGGGTAAGTTACTTTCACATTATAGTGTCTGGAAATATTCACTCATAATTTATATTGACCTGAAAATAGAACTTTATATTCTTGTGAACACATGATGCAAAAAAGAGTTCAAAGCAGCAGCATTGTAGTCTTAGCAGCATCACCCATTGCAATTCCAGTTTCAGGCCAGTTGGCAGGCAGAACTCCTGCACACAGGACAGACTACCACCATCCCCCATCAGACCCTGTAACTCAAGCCCCACCTCCCACAAATCCCACCCACCCTTCAAGTCTGCAACTTCCATGATATCGTCATTTTTCTCTACTGAGTAGTACTCCATTGTGCATATGTGCCATATTTTCTTTATCCATTCTTCAGTTGAGGGCATCTAGGTTGTTTCCAGGTTCTTGCTATTACAAATAATGCTGATATGAACATAGTTGAGCATGTGTCCTTGTGGTAAGATTGAGCATTCCTTGGGTATATGCCCAAGAGTGCTATAACTGGGTCTTGAGGAAGACTTATTCCCAATTTTCTGAGACTGTCATACTGATTTCCAGAGAAGCTGTACAAGTTTGCATCCCCACCAACAGTTTAGGAGTGTTTCCCTTGCTCCACATCCTCTCCAACATAAAAGCTGTCTTCAGTGTTTTTGATCTTAGCCATTCTGACAGGTGTAAGATGGTACCTCAGAGTTCTTTTGATTTGCGTTTCCCTGATGACTAAAGATGTTGAGCAATTCCTTAAATGTCTTTCAGCCATGTGAGCCTCTTCTGTTAAGAATTCTCTGTTAAGCTCTGTAGCCCATTTTTGTAATTGGACTGTTCAGTATTTTGAAGTCTAGCTTTTTGAGTTCTTTATAAATTTTGAAGATGAGCTCTCTGCCAGATGTGGGGTTGGTCAAGATCTTTTCCCATTGTGTAGGCTGTTGTTTGGTCTTATTGACCATGTCCTTTGCTCTACAAAAGATTCTCAGTTTCAGAAGGTCTCATTTATTAATTGTCACTCTCAATGTCTGTGCTACTAATGTTATATTTATGAAACAGTCCCCTGTGCCAATGCATTCAAGACTACTTCCTACTTTCTCTTCTGTCAAGTTCAGTGTAACTGGATTTATGTTGAGGTCTTTGATCCACTTGGACTTGAGTTTTGTGCATAGCAACAGACATGAATCTATTTGCAATCTTCTGCATGTTGATATCCAGTTATGCCAGCACCATTTGTTGAACATGCCTTCTTTTTGCCATGGTATAGTTTTGGCTTTGTCAAAAATCATATTTTTATAGGTGTATGGATTAATGTCAGGGTCTTCAATTCAATTTCATTGGTCCACATGTTGGTTTTTATGCCAGTACAGAGCTGTTTTTATTGCTATAGCTCTATAGTAGAATTTGAGGTCATGCATCATGATGCCTCCAGAAATTGCTTTATTAAAAAGGATTCTTTTAGCTATACTAGGTTTTTTTGTTTTTCCGTATGAAGTGAAGCATTGTTGTTTCCAAGTCTGTGAAGAATTGTGTTGGTATTTTGATGGGTATTGCATTGAATCTGTAGATTGCTTTTGGTAAGATTGCCATTTTTACTATGTTGACTCTACCTATCCATGAGCATGGGAGATCTTTCCATTTTCTGTTATCTTCTTTAATTTCTTTCTTCAGAGAATTAAAGGTCTTATACTACAGGTCTTTCACTTGCTTAGTTAGAGTTACCTCAAGGTAATTTATGTTATTTTTGGCTATTGTAAAGGGTGATGTTTCTCTGATTTCTTTCTCAGCCCCATTTTCATTTGTATTTGTGGGGGCTACTGATTTTTTTTAGTTAATCTTGTATCCTGCCACCTTACTGAAGGAGTTTATCAGCTGTAGGAGTTCCCTGGTAGAATTTTTGGGGTCACTTATGTGTACTATCATATCGTCTGTAAATAATGAAAGTTTGACTTCTTTCTTTTCAATTTGTATCCCCTTGATCTCCTTTTTTGTCTTATTTCTCTAGCTAGAACTTCAAGTACTATATTGAATAAGTATGGGGAGAGAGGACAGCCTTGTCTTGTTCCTGATTTTAGTGGAATCATTTTGAGTTTCTCTCCATTTAATTTGATGTTGGCTGTCAGCTTGCTGTAATTTGCCTTTATTATGTTTAGGTATGTTCCTTTGTTCCTGATCTCTCTAGAACATTTATTATGAAGGGATCTTGGATTTTGTTAAAGGCTTTCTCAGCATCCAATGAAATGATCATGTGGTTTTTTTTCTTTCAGTTTGTTTATATGGTGTATTACACTGACAGATTTTTGTATGTTGAACCATCCTTGCATACCTGAGATGAAGCCTACTTGGTCATGGTGGATAATTTTTTTGATGTGTTCCTGAATTTGATTAGCCAGTATTTTATTGAGCATTTTTGCATCAATGTTAATGAGGGAGATTGGTCTGTAATTCTCTTTCTTTGTTGCATCTTTGTGTTTTGTGTATCAGGATAACTGTAGCCTCATAGAAAGAATTTGGTAATGTTTCTTCTGTTTCTATTGTGTGGAACAATTTAAAGAGTATTATTATTAAATCTTCTTTGAAAATTCTGGTAGAATTATGTGCTGAAACCATCTGGTCCTGGACTTTTTTTGGTTGGGAGACTTTTAATGACTGTTTCTATTTCCTTAGGGGTTATTGATCTATTTAAATAGTTTATCTGGTCTTGCTTTAACTTTTGTATGGGGTACCTATCCAGAAAATCATCCATTTCTTTCAGATTTTCCAATTTTGTGGATTACATGTTTTTGAAGTATGACCTGATGATTTTCTAGATTTCCTCATTGTCTCTTGTTATGTCTCCCTTTTCATTTCTGATTTTGCTAATTTGGATGTTCTTTCTCTGCTTTTTTCTTAATTTGGATAAGGGCTTGTCTATCTTGTTGATTTTCTCAAAGAACCAACTCTTTGTTTCATTGATTCTTTGTATTGTTCTCTTTGTTTATATTTTATTGATTTCAGCCCTCAATTTAATTATTTCCTGGCTTCTGTTTCTCCAGGGCGGCTTTGCTTCTTCTTGTTCTAGAGCTTTCAGTTGTGCTGTTAAGTCACTGGTGTCAGATTTCTTCAACTTCTTCATGTGGGCACTTAGAGCTATGAATTTTCCTCTTAGCACTGCTTTCATGGTGTTCCATAAGTTTGAGTATGTTGTACATTCATTTTCATTGATCTCTAGGAAGTCTTTAATTTCTTTCTTTATTTCTTCCTTGACCCATTGGTGACTCAGTTGGGCATTATTCATTTTCCATGAGATTGTAGGCTTTCTGTAATTTTTGTTGTTGAAATCTATCTTTAAGGCATGGTGGTCTGCTAAGATACAGGAGGTTATTTTGATTTTTTGTATCTGTTGAGATTTGCTTTGTGATTAAGCATGTGATGGATTTTGGAGAAGGTTCCATGGGGTGCTGAAAAGAAGGCATATTCTTTTTTGTTAGGGTGCAATGTTCTGTAGATATCTATTAAGACTATTTGAATCATAATGTCTGTTAATTCCTTTATTTCTCTTTTAAATTTCTGTCTGCCAGACCTGTCCATTGGTGAGAGTGGGGTGTTGAATTCTCCCACTACTAGTGTATGGGGTTTGATGTGCAATTTAAGCTTTAGTAGTATTTATTTTACTTATGTAGGTGCCCTTGTATTTGTGGCATAAATATTCAGAATTGAGACTTCATGTTGTTGGATTTTCCCTGTGATTAATATGCAGTGTCCTTCCTGATCTCTTTCAATTGATTTTAGTTTGAAATTTATTTTAAGATATTAGGATGGCTACACCCACTTGCTTCTTAAATCCATTTGATTGAAAAGTCTTTTCCCAGCCTCCTATTCTGAGGTGGTATCTGTCTTTGAAGTTGAGGTGTGTTTCTTCTATGCAGCAAATGGGTGGATCTTGTTTTTGTACCCATTCTGTTAGCCTGTGTTTTTTTTTATAGGTCAGTTGAGACCATTGATATTGATGGTTATTAATGACCAATTATTGTTAATTCCTGCTATTTTTTGGTGGTAGTGTTGTATATATCCCTTCTGTGGTATTTGTTGGTATGGGATTATCTATTGTCTGCATTTTCATGAGTGTGTCTAACTTCCTTAGGTTGGATTTTTCCTTTAAGTTCTTTCTGTAGGGCTGTATTTGTGGAGAGATATTGTTTAAATCTGGTTTTATCATGGAATATTTTGTTTACTCGGTCTATGTTGATTGAGAGTTTTGCTGGGTATAATAGTCTGGGTTGGCATCCATGGTCTCTTAGTGTCTGCATAACATCTGTCCAGGACCTTCTGGCTTTTAGAGTCTCTATTGAGAAATCAGGTGTTATTCTAATGGGTCTGTCTTCATATTTTACTTGGCATTTTTCCTTTGCAGCTCTTAATTTTTTTTCTTTATTTTGTGTGTTTAGTGGTTTGATTATTATGTGGTGAGGAGACTTTTTTTGGATCCTGTCTATTTGGTGTTCTGTAAACTTCTTGTATTTCTATAGGCATTTCCTTCTTCAGGTTGGGAAAGTTCCCTTCTATGAATTTGTTGAGTTTGTATTCTTCTCCTTCTTCTATCCCTATTATTCTTAATTTTGGTCTTTTCATGGTGTTTCAAATTTCCTGGACATTTTAGGACATGACTTTAGTGTTTTCTTTGACTGTTGAAATTCTTTCCTCTACCATGTCTTGAATGCCAGAGATCCACTCTTCCATATCTTGCATTCTGTTGATTTTACTTGCATCTGTAGTTCCTGTTCATTTACTCAGATTTTCCACTTCCAGCATTTCCTCAGTTTGTGTCTTCTTTATTGTCTCCACTTCAGTTTTTGAAATCTTGAACTGTTCCCCTCACTTGTTTAATTGCTTTCTCTTGGCTTTCAAGGGATTTACTGATTTCTTCCCATTTTTTGTTTGACTTTTCCTGGATTTCTTTAAGGGAATTTTTCATTTCCTCTTTTAAGATCTCTAATATCTTCTTAAAGTCATTTTTATGGTTGGTATCTTCTGTTTCTTCTGTTTTGGGATGTGCAAGTCTTGCTGATGTAGGTTCTGATGGAGCCATATTGGTTTTTATGTTATTGACTGTGTTTTTGCATTGGCGTCTACCCATCTCTTTTTCTACTTGGTGCAAGTGGCGTCTGCATCTGAGGGAGCCTCTCTTGGTCTGATTGGTACTCTTGATCCAGTGGGAGCTCTTGGTCTAATCAATGTTGATGGACTCTTCATCTCACGGAGCAGCTCTTAGTTCAGCTGGTGCTAGTGTGCTCTGTCTAAGGGATTAGCTGCAGTCATAGATGGTGGTAGTCTGACCTGCCTGCAGGAGGTCTACTTGCCAACTGCCCTGAAACTGGGACTCTTAGTCTAATTGGGTACTGATGGCTCTGTCTCAGGGAACAGTTGCAGTCTCTGAGGGTGGGTGGGATTTGAGGGAGGTGGTGCTTGGGTTACAGGGTCTGATGGGGGATGGTAATAGTCTGACCTGTGTGCAGGAGGTCTGCCTGCCAACTGAACTTAAACCGGAACTGCAATGAATGGTGGTGTAGTGGTGCAGGGTTGTGCCCCTGGGCCCAAAGCCTAGAAGATGGGGTGTTTGTGTATGAGGATAAATAATCACCTCTTATTCGGGTGCTGGTAGGCTCTGTCTCAGGGAACAGTTGCAATCGACTTGCTTATTCTTTACATGTGGTAAATTTTGGAGGAAGTTTCATGAACTCTTGGATAAAAGAATATTGTTTAGTGTTTGGTTGTTATATTTCACACATATGTGCCATGCCCATTTGATTTGTGATGTTTTCTAACTCCAGTGTTTCTCTGTTTAGATTTTGTCTGGAAGACCAACCTATTTGTTTGATCATGGCACTGAAGTCACTCAGTATCACTGTGATAGGATCATGGTGTGATTTTGTCAGTAGTACTGTTTTTTTTTTTTACAAACTTTTCTTCCCTGGTATTTGATGTGTACATGTTTAGAACTGTCGTATGTTCTTTCCATATTTTCCTTTTGATTATTTTATATGTCCTTCTCAATGTATTCTGCTGAGTTTTGTTTTGAAGCTTATTTTGTCATATAACATAAAAATAGCTATGCCTGCTTTCTTCTTAGGTTCATTCCTTGTAATATTTTACAATCTTTTTAAAGTATACAATGACTGGCCTTAATGGTGAAGTGTATATCTTGGAAGCATCAGAAAAATGCATCTTGTTTTCTAATTCAATCTGTTAGTAAGCATTTCATTTTTTTTCTTTTTTTTTGAAAACTGATTTCTCTGTTTAACAGCGTTAGCTGTCCTGAAACTCACTTTGTAGACCAGGCTGCCCTCAAACTCAGAGAGATCCATCTGCCTCTGCTTCTCAGGTGCTGGGAATAAATGTGTGTACCACCACTGCCCAGCAGGCAGTGTCTTTTTATAAATAAGTAACACCAATAAACTTGAGATTTATTAAATGGCAGTGTTTATTGATTCCTATTATTTGGTTCTTGTGATGTGTGTTTTCATCCTCTTTTGATGAACTATTATAGGATTATTTATTATTTCTGTCCTCTTGAATGTAGTAAACCTTATCTTCAGACTGATGATTTCTTTTTATCAGCCTGGATTTCTTGACAGAAATTGCTTAAAGTTGATTATATTGTGAAAAGTTTCCCATCTTCTGTTGATGTGAATGATAGTTTTTTGTGTATAGTAGCCTATGCTGGAATCTGTGGTCTTTGACAATTTGTATAATGTCCACACCGGTACCTCTGTATTTCAGAATATCCATCAAAAAGTCAAGCATTAGTCTAATGGGTCAGCCTTTGTATGTGGTATGGTCTTTTTCCTTTGCAATTTTTAGTGTATTTTTGCTCTGTATATTTAGTGTTTTGATTATTTATATGTCATGCAGCGTTTCTTTTCTGACCCTGTCTATTTGGTGTTCTATATGACTCTTGTCCTTTAATAGGTATCTCCTTCTTTAGATTAGAAAAATTGTTTTCAGATAAATCATGCACAAATATTTTTTCTCAGTATGTCCAGTAGAGTCCGTGGAAACTCAAACTAAGATACTACAAGAAAGAAACCAATCACAATCTAAGTTCACCAGTACACTCCTGACTATGAAGGGAAAGAATAGCAACATGACAGAGTTTGCTATTTTGAAAAGGATATATTACTCTATTACCCAGGCATACCTCAGATTTGTGATTTTCTGCCTTGATTATCTAAACACTTTGGATTGTAGATAGGTATATAACACCTTTAGATTATCACAAAACAAGTACAAAAAACAAAATTGAAAAACATGTGTGGCTAGTTAATCATTAATAAAAAATTAAAACAATATTTTTACATATTTACATCATAATTATTATGTAAAATATTACCAAGATATGTGTGTGTGTGCATGTATGTTCAACATTTAATACAGACATACACTTTTTGATTTTGAACCATGAATGGTTGAATTTTTCTTTGTAGAATCTCTGGATAAGAGGAGTGTTAGGACATATTGCTGCAGTTATACTTCCTAGGATTTTTACAAAGAATGTAGTCTGTGTTCAGAGAAGTGATAACTCCTGGAGAAGGCCACAGCTGTCACATATTCCATGGGCTTCTAAAAGATCAAATATTACACCAGGGAAAATAGCATTAGAGAGGCAAAGACAAAGCAAGGAAGGAAGACAGAAAGTGAAGATAAGAGGAAGTGAAGGTTCCTATTGAGACAAGAACTGACTTCAAATTTTGTTATGGTTCATCACTGTAGCTGGAGTTGGGTTGAATGCATAGGGACAGAAGGACAGAGAGGAAGGCTGAAGCCATATGTAGTAAATGTAGCAGTAAATCTTTGGGGCCAAGATCTGTTAAAACAGTGGAATACGCAGATTAAAATTTCTACACTCTCAGAAAAGGAATATAGACCAATGCATGTTTTTAGGAATAATATCATGACATGGTATAAAAAACAGTCACCAAACATTCAGGTTGTACAGAAACAGAGCACAACTGCTGTTGAACTCTCAGAAGTACCAACTGCCTTACCTTTAAAATGGCTAACTAATTAACCTGTCTGGGTTGGACAATGGCCTTTGACAAAAGAGAAGCTATACACTTTAGAACAGCTGGTTCAAGAGCAGTTAAACGCTCAACACATTGAAGAATCTACCAGCCCTTGGAATTCTCCTGTATTTGTTATTAAAAAAAAGTCTGGTAATTGGAGAATGCTGACAGATCTGAGAGCTGTTAATAAAGTAATTCAGCCAATGCGCTCCCTACAGACTGGGATGCCCTTGCCCTCTCTGCTACCCAAAGAATGGCCTATAATAGTTATTGACCTAAAAGACGGTTTCTTTACCATACCCTTACAAGAAAATGATAGAGAAAAATTTGCCTTCACAGTACCTAATTATAACAATTGTCAACCAGTCAAGAGATATCAATGGAATTTCCTCCCACAGGGAATGTTAAACAGCCCTACCTTGTGCCAATACTTTGTGCAAAAACTGTTGGAGATAATTTGTGTAAAGTTTCCACAATCTATAATTTATCACTATATGGATGATATCTTATTAGCTGATCCAAAGTTAGACACATTAGAAAGCATGTTTGAAGATGTAAAAAAAGATTTACCTCACTAGGGAGTGCAAATTGCTCCTGAAAAAATACAAAGAGGAGATTCTATTAATTACTTAGGATATAAGATAGAGGTACAAAAAATTAGACCCCAAAAGGTACAACTAAGGAGAGATCGCTTGAAGACTCTTAATGATTTTCAAAAGTTGTTAGAAAGCATTTGCAGCTTACTGGGTATCATGGGAATACCCAAAGATGGACTACAAAATTTGGCTAGTGCTCTAGAAGGGAACAAAGAGTTAAATAGTCCAAGAGAATTATTAGCCAAAGTTGAGAAGGAATTGACTCTAGTAGGAAAGACAATTCGAGAAGCACATATGGATCATGTGGATCCAAAACATAAATGCATTCTTGTCATATTTCCCTCCAGACATTACCCCACAGGTATTTTGATGCAGAGGTAAGATATTATTTTGGAATGGATATTCCTACCATGTAAACCAAATAAAGAATTAAAGACTTATATAGCAAAGATCTCTGATTTGATTCAAAAAGGTAAAGTAAGACTTCTCCAGTTGACAGGAATGGACCCAGCAGAAATTATAGTACCTTTAACTAATGAGGAAATGTTATCACTATGAAAAGATAATGAATACTGGCAGAGAGCCTGCAGTAAATTTTTGGGAGACATTAACAACCATTATCCCAAAAGCAAGAGAATAGAATTCATAAAGAAGACTGAATGGGTCCAGCCTTACATTGTACGACAAAAGCCAATTTCTGGAGTCCTCAAATTCTGTACTGATGCAAATAAATCAGGGAAAGCAGGATATAAATCAGGAGACTTAAATAAAGTGGTACAAAGTCCATACAGCTCTGTACAAAAGGCAGAACTGTATGCCATTCTTATGGTACTGATGGACTTCATTGCTAAAACAAGACCAACACCTGCTAGGATGAGAAATATATTAAAGTGATTCATAGGCTGAATGAGGCTGTGGTATCTGCTAGACTTTCTGTAATGTCCATTTCTCTCATATCAGGTAACTTTTTTTGCAAAAGTTTCTTTAATTTCTTTCTGTAAATCATAAAGCATCAGAGATTTAGAGTGACCAAATAGAAATGCTTCTTATCCTTATCTCAATCATACTTGCTTTCATTAAGTTTTAAGGAAGTGATATAATTAGGAGAAACATTCCTATCAAATTTTAATTTTATTTGATCCTTCAAAATTTCTACTTGATTCCCTAACAACACAACAGCTTGTCTTAACTCAGCAAATTCCTTTACTATCTCATTATCAATCTTATTTTGTTCAGTTCAAAGTTGTTCTGAATGTTTATGCCAGTCTCTTAATAAATTCAGCAGTTTGGATTTCTTTATGAAGCGCCACTCCAGCTGTTGCTGCTGTAGCCATCAATACAATGATTCCGGTAATAACTGCAACGACCAGTCCAACCATTCTATGTGTTCTTTTTAATATTCTTTCAGTGAGTATAGAATCACAGGACAGTCTTGCCATGGCCTTGACAACTTCACTGGTATGCAAATTTCTGGCCTTGCCCTAAGAATATATAAACTTTCAAAGGTCAAATTTAAAAGCATACTAGAATTAACAAAGGTATGAAGGGTACATCATTCACAATGATACTGTATTTATTCAGGTGCTATTGTAGAGACCTTATCAGCATCAAGTAAGTTAATGGCAAACATGCCATAGAAGGATGGCTTAGATTTAGTCTAAAAGATAGAGTGTATCATCTTTAATGTTTAATTTCCTTCTCACACTGTAAGAGAATTGAAGGCACTTGCTAATTTCTACAAGTAATTCTGGATTGAATTGCCAAATTGCAGGAGAGGACTTGCTATTTCAACTCCATGCCACTGAATAGGTTCATTAACTGAAGCACTGATTTCCACAGTTCCATTAAAATTATGCCATTTCCATCTTAACTCTGAGTGATAATATTTTCATTGAGGAGATCTGGAAGGGTTCCAGTTAATGACATCTCCTTTGAAGATATTAATTAACATTCAAGGTTTCTCACTCTCACACTGTTGCCAATGTACCCAGTCAGATTCCTTGTTTGTAACCCTCAACTCATAGAACAGTATATTTATGAAACTAGTAGCATTAATCTCCAGTCCTTTAAAACCAGAAGAATTATGCATACAAAATTTATTAAAATAATCTTGGGTAGTATTGATTATGGATAGCCATACTTGATAGGTTATATTTAGGCATTTATTTCCATTTTCCATGAAAATAGAAATTTCTTACACTCCAAAAGTGTAATTGTCAATCACTTTACTCTCCTCCATTGGCTGAGCAGGACCTTGTTATCCTAAGGACCAGGTACCCAAGGAAATTCATTAACCATTATAGAAATATTATTATCTCCCCTACTTACTGCTAATTTAATTAGAGGATTGGGGATAAAAGCCCAGTAATTATCATCCATTCCCTTTCTTTATATGATTACCATGGAAAGCATAGAAAGAAATGTTTGTAGTGTTTAGAGGCTTGTGAGTCATACAAAGCATCATCCCTCCATTGTCACACAAACTCTTTAAATAGGAGGATTCATTGTTGCAAAGGTCTCTTGAGTCTCAGCTTTGGCAGAGGCATCCTTGCATCTGCAGCATTTTGGATATGTCTCTTGCTCATGACTAATTTTTATCAATTTCAATGAAATCCACGGTTTATTATCTCCTGTGGAAACATAAGCATAACCTCCGCTCTAACTTGACACTTTCCCTGGACTTTTTTTTATGTTAAAACATTTATAATATATGGCATGACTCAGTTGAGCCATTCTTTCCATAACTCAATGTTGTTGCCATTTCATTAGTGTTTAATTTTTTCTAAGAGATAGGGTTTCTCGGTGTAGCTATGTGCCTTTCTTGTAACTCACTCTGTAGCCCAGGCTGACTGCAAACTCACAGAGATCCTCTTGGCTCTGCCTCCTAAGTGCTGGGATCAAAGGCGTGCACCACCACTGCCCAGCAGTGTTTAAAAATTTTAAAGTAAAGCCGGGCGGTGGTGGCGCACGCCTTTAATCCCAGCACTCGGGAGGCAGAGCCAGGCGGATCTCTGTGAGTTCGAGGCCAGCCTGGGCTACCAAGTGAGTTCCAGGAGAGGCGCAAAGCTACACAGAGAAACCCTGTCTCGAAAAAACAAACAAAAAAAAAATTAAAGTAAGTATGGTATTATGCAGTCTGTCTCTGGGAGTCCTCATACCCACCTTTTGTTTAACAAGCATCTCTTTGAGAGTGTGATTAGATCACTCAACATTTGCTTGCCCTGTAAGATTGTATGGTATCCCTGTAATGTTTTTAAGGCTTTAACGCACAAAAAATGTTTTTCACTTTACTGGAAACATAAGCTAGGGCATTATTAGTCTTAATCTGTGCTGGTAAGTCCATTACAGCCATTGTTTCTTTCTTTCTTTCTTTCTTTCTTTCTTTCTTTCTTTCTTTCTTTCTTTCTTTCTTTCTTTCTTTCTTTCTTTCCTCTCTTCCTCTTTTTTTTGAGACAGAGTTTCTTTGTGTAGCTTTGTGCCTTTCCTGGAACTCGCTTTGTAGACCAGGCTGGCCTGGCCTCAAAATCAAAGAGATCCACCTGCCTTTGCCTCCTGAGTGCTTGGATTAAAGGCATGCACCACCACTGCCAGGAACAGTCATTATTTCTAAAAAATGTGAAATTAAAGAATCTGCCTTTTCAGAATGTAAGACAGATGCCCGTTGGGATCTAGAATAAGTGTCAATAGTATGATGAACATATTTTAATTTTTCAAAATCTACTGGATGAAATACAACCATTTGCCAAATTTCATTCCTTTGTGTACCTTTAGGATTAGTTCCTGCAGGTAAAGGTACTTGGTTATAAAAAATACAAGCAGGACAATTTTTTTGATACTTTCCTTAACTTGTTGCCAAGTAATAGAATTTTTTTCTTTAGTCCTATAGTATTAACATAGTGTTTCTTATGAAATTGTCAGACTTCTAGCACAGATCCTACCAATAGTTGATCAATTTTCACATTTCCTTCTGCTAATGGTGCAGGCAATCCAGTATGGGATCAAATATGGGTAATATAAAATGGTCAATCTCTTTCTTGAATTGCTTGTTGTAATTGTACAGATAATTAAGCTAAATCTGAATTATCAGGGATAAATTTAGCAGTCTCTATATGCAATAAAACCTTTCATCATATTGAAAAATTAGTATTTATGGTGAGTTTCCTTAAAGTCTAATGAAACCATGTGAAAGGCATAGAGTCTGGATTTTTGAACTGCAACATATGGACCTTGAAAATTTACTTATGTTCCCTGCCTTATAACCAGATATTCCTAGTTTATTTGCATCATTATAGAATTTAATAGCCTTCAAAATACATGCCCTTTTTATTATGTGGGAAATAATCCATTCAGTTCTTTTTATAAACTGAATTCACTTGCTTTTTAGATATCTGTTGTCAATTTTTCCTAAGAAATTACTGCAAGCTCCTTGCCAGTCATCATTAATCTGCCGCAATTGCCTAATTTCAGTATCAGTATAGGCTATGACAGTCTCAACTGGATCTATACCTGATAATTCATGAAGTCTTAATCTTCCCTTTAAGATTAGTTGAGAAACTTTTTTCTACATAGGTTTTTAATTTTTTGCTGTGTGAGCTAAGAAAATCCATTCATTGCATAATGTGTCCAGTAGGGGAATGATTTGAAGGTAAAATTATTAAAATACACTTCTTTGATCTAATCTATCCACATAGGCATTTTGTAATTTTCACTCTACCAGGAGTAATTCTTTTTCAGCCTCAGCTATTAACTGTCTTGGACTGTTTAAATCTAAGACACCTTGCAAAATTTGAAACAAAATGGTTAATTCTTGAGTGAACAATTGAATTGTATGCCTCAACCAGTTAGTATAACACAATAATTTTTGAAAATCATAAAAAGTATGTAACTGATGTCTAGTTTCTTAAGTTCTTTGTATATTCTGGATATCAGCCCTCTGTCAGATGTGGGGTTGGTGAAGATCTTTTCCCATTCTGTAGGCTGTCATTTTGTCTTATTACCCATATCCTTTACCCTACAAAAGCTTCTCAGTTTCAGGAGTTTCCATTTATCAATTGTTGCTTTTAGTGTCTGTGCTACTGGTGTTATCTTTAGGATGTCATCACTGGTGCCAATATGTTCAAGACTACTTCCTACTTTCTCTTCAATCTGGATCAGAGTAACTGGATTGATGTTGAGGTCTTTGATCCACTTGGACTTAAGTTTTGTGTACGGTTACAGATATGCATCTATTTGCAGTCTTCTACATATTGACATCCAGTTATGTCAGCGCCATTTGTTGAAGATGTTTTCTTATTTCCATTGTACAGTTTGGCTTCTTTGTTGAAAATCATATGTTCATAGGTGTGTGGATTAATATCAGGGTCTTCAATTCGATTCCATTGGTCCACATCTTGGTTTTTATGCCAGTATCAAGCTGTTTTTATTACTTTAGCTTTATAGTAGAGTTTGAGGTCAGGGATTGTGATGCCTCCAGAGGTTGTTTTATCATACAGGATTCTTTTGGCTATCCTGGGTTTTTGGTTTTTCCATATGAAGTTGAGTATTGTTCTTTCCAGGTCTGTGAAGAATTGTGTTGTGATTTTGATGGGGATTGCATTGAATCTTTGGAATGGTTTTGGTAAGATTGCCATTTTTACTGTGTTAATCCTACCTATCCATGAGCATGGGAGATCTTTCCATTTTCTGACATCCTTTTCAATTCCATTTTTTAGGGACTTAAATTTCATGTCATACAGATCCTTTGCTTGCTTAGTTAGAGTTACCTCAAGGTATTTTATATCATTTGTGGCTATTGTAAAGGGTGCTGTATCTCTGATTTCTTTCTCAGCCCATTTGTCAATTGTATTTAGGAGGGCTACTGATTTTTTGTGTTAATCTTGTATCCTGCTACATTGCTTAACATTTTTATAAGCATTACTATTAGTTCCTTGGTCCAATTTTTAGGATCACTTATGTTTACTATCATATCATCTACAAATAGTGAAAGCTTGACTTATTCCTTTCCAATTTCTACCCAGTTGATCTCCATTTGTTGTCTTATTGCTCTAGCTAGAAGTTCAAATACTATATTGAATAAGTATTGGAGAGTGAACAGCCTTGTCTTGTTCCTGATTTTTGTGGAATTGCTTTGAGTTTCTCTCCATTTACTTTGATGTTGGCTATTGGCTTGCTGTAAATTTCCTTTATTATGTTTAGGTATATTTCCTGCTTCCTGATCTCTCCAAGACCTTTATCATGAAGTGGGTTGGATTTTGTCAAATGCCTTTTCTGCATCTAGTAAGATGATCATATGGTTTTTTACATTCAGTTTGTTTATATGGTGTATTACATTAATGGACTTTTGTATGTTGAACCACCCTTGCACCTCTGGGATGAAGCCTGCTTGATCATGGTGGATAATAATTTTGATGTGTTCTTGAAGTCTGTTTGCCAGTATTTTATTGAGCATTTTGCATCAATGTTCATGGGGGAGATTGGTCTTTAGTTCACTTTCTTTGCTGCATCTTTGTTTGGCTTGGGAATCAGAGTAATTGTAGCATAATAGAAGGAGTTTGGTAGAGTTCCTTCTGTTTCTATTGTGTGCAACAATTTAAGGAGTATTGGTATCATCTCTTTTTTGAAGATCTGGTATAATTCTGCTTTGAAACCATCTGGTCCTGGGCTTTATTTTTTTTTTTGATTGGGAGACTTTTAATGAGTGTTTCTATTTCCTTAGGGGTTATTGGCCCATTTAAATAGTTTATCTGGTCTTGATTTAACTTAGGTATGTGGTACCTATTCAGATAATTTTCCATTTCTTTTAGATTTCCAGTTATGTGGAGTACAGTTTTTTGAAGTATGACCTGATGATTCTCTGGATTTTCTCAATGCTACTTGTTATGTCTCCCTGTTCATTTCTGATTTTGCTAATTTGGATGCTTTCTCTCTGCCTTTTGGTTAGTTTGGATTAAGGACTTGTCGATCTTGTTAATTTTTTCAAAGATAAATTTCTTTTCATAAACATAGGTTCTCAAAATTCTTAACATTATAAAATGCTTTCTGTTTTCTAATTTTGATTCTCTCTGTGGAAGCTTTAGTAAATAGGCATTACTTTATTGTTACAGGATTGAATATTGCACTAGTGAACAGTTGTCATTCCAGTTGGGGAAAGGTCAGAACTATTGAAACAGTTTTAGAGTATGAAATAAAAGAGTCCTACAATATTCTGCTGTTGAAAATTTGTAAAATTCATCTTGTATTTGAAGTATATTAACATTGATTTATGCATTCCAGATTTCCAATGCCATTTTTTTCTGACTTTATTTATTTTTTTCTATTTTGCAATACAATTCAGTTCTACATATCAACCACGGATTCCCTTGTTCTCTCCCCTGCCGCCCCCCTCACGTTTTCCCCCAGCCCACCCCCCATTCCCACCTCCTCCAGGGCAAAGCCTTCCCCCGCCGAATGAGATCAACCTGGTAGACTCAGTCCAGGTAGGTCCAGTCCCCTCCTCCCAGGCCGAGTCAAGCGATCCTGCACAGGCCCCAGGTTTCAAACAGCCAACTCATGCAATGAGCACAGGACCCGGTCCCACTGCCTGGATGCCTCCCAAACAGATCAAGCCAATCAACTGTCTCACCCATTCAGAGGGCCTGATCCAGTTTGGGACCCCTCAGCCATTGGTTCATAGTTCATGTGTTTCCATTCGTTTGGCTATTTGTCCCTGTGCTTTATCCAACCTTGGTCTCAACAATTCTCGCTCATATAAACCCTTCTTATTCTCGCTAATTGGACTCCCAGAGATCCACCCGGGGCCTAGCCATGGATCTCTGCATCCAGATCCCTCAATAGTTGGATGGGGTTTCTAGCAACACGAGAAAAGGAAGAAGCAAAGTGCTAGAGAGGCCCACAGAAATCCACAAAGATACCCCCACAAAAGACTGCTGGCAATGGTCGAGATACAGCCTGAACTGACATACTCTGGTGATGGGATGGCCAAACACCCTATATAAAGACTTTAACACAGGGGTAGCTCTGGTTCGGAGAGGTAGGACCACTGCAGGAGGAAGGGTAAGGTTTTAGCTCTTAGCTCTGACCTCTTGGCTTTCTTCTTTGCATTGGTTCTGTGTTTCTTATTTAATAAGAAGTTTGGTTACATCTACACCCCTCCTTCCCCAAGACCCCCCCATTCCATCCTGCAAGAAGGTAAGGCCTCCCATGGGGACTTAGCAGAGTCTGGTATATTCATTAGAGGCCGATGCAAGCCCCTCCCCTGGCCTCAAAGCTATGTGAGGTGTCAGACCACAGTTAGTGGTCTCCAAAAAGTCTGCTCATTCACCAGGAATGGATCCTGTTTCTACTGCCAGGGGCCCCCTTAAGCAGATCAAGCTGCATAACTGTCTGGCTTATGCAGAGGGCCTAGTCCAGTTTCATGGAGGATCCTTAGCTGTTAGTCTAAATTGAATGTGTACCCACTAGTTTGTTTTGGTTGTCCCTGTAGGTATCCTCATCATGATCTTAATGCCCCTTGTTCATAGAATCCCTCTTCTCACTCTTTGACTGGACTCCTGGATCTCATACTAGTGTTTGGCTGTGGCTCTCTGCATCTGCTTTCATCAGTTCCTGGAGAAATTCTCTATAATGACAGTTAGGGTTTTCACCAATCTGATTACTGGGGTAAGCCAGTTCAGGTACCCTCTCCACTGTTGGCAGTAGTGTAAGCTGGTGTCATCCTTGCGGATTCCTGGCAACTTCCCTAGCACACTGTCTCTTCCTATCTCCATGATGTCTCCTTCGATCATGGTATCTCTTTCATTGCTCTCCCACTCCATCCCTCTTCCAGCTTGACCATCCCGTTTCTTTGTATTCTCATCTCCCATCCCCTACCCTCCATTTTCCACTCCTCATTTCCAATTTACTCATGGAGATCTCATTTGCTTCCCCTTCCCAGGGAAGATTAATGAGCCTTCCTCTTAGACTAGCTATGAGGACAAATAACTTCTCAGTTAACGGTAGTACTTTTTGCCAATCTTACATACTCAATGATATGTGGTCTTCCCTGAATTTCACATGTTGAATGATATCATACTTAAAATTTATATATTCAACTCCCCTGTTGTGTCTGTAAGTTTCCAATCCCTTACAGTAAGTATTTCATTACCTCTGAATTTTAGAATCTTTCTGCAACTTCTTCCATGGATTTCTCAACTTGATATATAATATACTTTACCCTCAAGCTGTTATTAAAAAAATACTTCTTGAGTGAATATCTATGCAAGCATGTACACACTCATATATATATATATATATGATAATATATATTGTAAATAAATACATAATATATAATAATATAAACATTAGGAGTGGTACACTGACCAAAGAAAAATCCTTCATAATTCATAATTATTAAGTGTAAATCCAAAAATTTGGTAGCTAAGTTATGTCAAATACTTGAGGTGAGATTATTGATTCAATGTATCCATAAAACATCATAGTATCTTGATATAGATATAGTTATCCTATATATAGTAGTGTTTTTACATGTATCATGTGCCTTTAGTAAAGAATGGAGTTACACATGTTAGTCATCCATTGAAAAATAGAAAATCAAAAGAAAATAAATATCTCCACATAAATGGGAAGGAAATAATAGAGTCTGAGGCAATAACTTAAAATTAGACTCTGACAATAGATGTAACAATGTGTCATGATAGCTAAAAGAAGCAATATTTATGAGATATATAGACATAAATTTTATTCAACTGAAGTTTATTAATAATATGTTAATAATATTAATCAACAGAATAAGATTAAAAGTCTGGTGATGAGTTCTTTTTAAAAGTCAGAAAAATGGTCGAGATACAGCCGGAACTGACCTACTCTGGTGATGGGATGGCCAAACACCCTAATTGTGCTAGAAACCCCATCCAACTATTGAGGGATCTGGATGCAGAGATCCATGGCTAGGCCCCGGGTGGATCTCTGGGAGTCCAATTAGCGAGAATAAGAAGGGTTTATATGAGCGAGAATTGTTGAGACCAAGGTTGGATAAAGCACAGGGACAAATAGCCAAACGAATGGAAACACATGAACTATGAACCAATGGCTGAGGGGTCCCAAACTGGATCAGACCCTCTGAATGGGTGAGACAGTTGATTGGCTTGATCTGTTTGGGAGGCATCCAGGCAGTGGGACCGGGTCCTGTGCTCATTGCATGAGTTGGCTGTTTGAAACCTGGGGCCTGTGCAGGATCGCTTGACTCGGCCTGGGAGGAGGGGACTGGACCTACCTGGACTGAGTCTACCAGGTTGATCTCATTCGGCGGGGAAGGCTTTGCCCTGGAGGAGGTGGGAATGGGGGGTGGGCTGGGGGGAACGTGAGGGGGGCGGGAGCAGGGAGAACAAGGGAATCCGTGGCTGATATGTAGAACTGAATTGTATTGCAAAATAAAAATTTTAAAAATTAAATAAAAAAAGTCTTTATATAGAGTTCCTGTTCTGCCTTCTCATTGGTTGTAAACCCAACCACATGACCACCTCCTCATGGCCTGTCTGTATAGGCCTCTAGGTTTTCCATGATTGGTATTGAGATTAAAGGCATATGTATCCAATAATGGCTGTATCCCTGAATACACAGAGACTTACCCAGCTCTGCCTACCAAGTGCTGGGATTACAAGCGTATGCCACCACTGCCCTGTTTTCCTATGGCTTGCTAATATCTCTGACCCCTGAGCAACTTTATTTATTAATATACAAATAACATTTTAATACAAATAAAATATCACCATATTTCCCCTTTTCTATTTTAATAAAAAAGAAAAAAAGAAAAAGCTTATAACTAACATAAGAAAAACTATATACAAAAGTACAATAACTATATACAATATATACAAGTAATAAATACCTAAACAATGTCTAGTTCATTTGTATTTGACAAATTCAGAGAAAATAATTCCATTATCTATTCTATTGTATCTAATTCACTTTCTATCCTAATTAATCTTCAACTATAACTAACTAATCTTCAACTCCCTCAGAAACCCAAGAAGGAAATAATATTAGCTAACAAAAAAAATAAAAAGAGGAAGCAACTTCCAAAAAATTGTGAGTTGACAGAAACAGCCAGCTGCCTGGACAATCATCTGAGGTTTCTCCGCAGTGTTGGGGCATCATCTTCAGCCTATAGGCTTAGCGTATCTGACAGACTCATTTGTGAAGTAGGATGTACACAAGGTCAACAGTTCAACCTCACATTGGGTGAGAGCAGTCTATATACCAGAAACACCTGAGTTCCACTAGTGTCATGTCATGATTCAGGATTTTAAATTCTGGAAATTGTTGATGTTTTTTTGAATTCAGCTGTCCATTCTTCTTGGCTATGTGTGTATGTGGCTTCATCTCAGCATCCCATTCTTCTCCACATCCCTCTATTAAATGTCATTCTACTGTTGAGAGGTGTGTGCTTAATTACTCTTCAAAAATAACTGTTACAACTACCTTCCCATTGCACATCAGAAGCCATCGGCCCACTGCCTGTTAAGCTGCCTTCAAAGAAAAGGGCACTGTACCTTTTCTGGATTGCGAAGACCACTTCAGGGATAGTGCCATATTGTCCTGGCCTCAGAAGATGCCTTTTGATAAAGCCATAACCACACTTGTTTTGACAAGAATCAGTAGTCCTTTGTTTCGTGTTCTGTCTGTCCTGTTTGTCAGCAGTTGATTTGAGGATACTTTGCTGTCCAGTGGCTAACTTTTGCCACAATGAAAGTTAACACCATATGCAGTTTTTTCAATGCCCATATTTTCTCTGAAGTAGATTGGTACTGCCAGGAGCTGACATGTCTCATAGTTGTAACAAAAAAGAAAAAATTTCTAAGTTATTAAAACATTTTAAATGCCGTATTCTGTAGATCACTGAAGGGATTGAAGATAACCTGTCTATCTAAAATATATCTACTCAATCTTGAAAATATACCTAATATAACTACAAGTTCTATTATAATGTCTAACTACTAACTTTCATTTCTTTATATCCTAATAGTTGGTAATAACAACATTCAAGGATCAGAAAATTGCATTACATTGTTAGATGAACGGTACAATTAGAAATATACATATAACATTTTCTAACAATATCAATTTCAATATATATAATTTGTATACAATATAAAATGATCCAATCCAATGTGAAGTATTTACATTTTTTCTTTTCTTTTCTTTCTTTCTTTTTTTTTAAATAAGAACCTTAAATCTAATTTCCTTTGCTTAGCCCTTTTCCTATCCCTTGACAACAACTTGTAAACAACCCCCCTAATCAATGAAAATTATTCCAGACACAAAACCCAATAAAAGACAAAAAAAAAACACCCATCCCACAACACCTCTTTGGGAATGTGGGCCTCGTATTCTTGAAATTGCTTCCTGCTGGGTATGGGCGAAGGTATCTTTATCCTGAAAGAAAAATTTTAGGTTAATTGTCAAATTCTAGGAAAGGTAACTATATCCTTCGTTATCCAGTCTGTGTATAATACCAAAGTTCAGGGTTTATCTCAAATGAGGGGCTGGGGGGTGAGAGAAGGAAAGAGGGGAACCTGTGATTGGTATGTAAAATGAATAAAAGTTTTTTTCTTAATAAACAAAGAGGTGGATTATCTTAAAAATAGTGTGTCCATTGGTAATTAGCTCATACTCTACCAGAGTGACTAAACCAAAGAATATTTGGGAGGCAGAAATTGAATTGACTGAGTTTTTCTTAATTATTTAAAGGTGAGAGAAAAGTTAGATAGGTAGATAAATAGAAGATTTGGGAGTATATATAGCATGAAATTCTCAAAGAAAAGGAATTATTTAAAAATTTCACAATTGGTATCACCCTGGTCACAAATTTAATATTAGATATGAAACAACTAGCTTTTAAACATTTTTCTTCCCAATTAAATATGATATGAATATGTTCATGACATATTCTTCTGAATGGAGATTCTGTATTTCATTGCAGCTCTTAGGTTTTGTGCTGTGGGATGTTCTGTATGGCAAATGTGTTGCTCTGATTTGTAAATAAAACACTGATTGGCCAGTAGTGAGGCAGGAGGAAGTGTAGGTGGGACAAGGAGGAGAATAAAGCTGGGAAGTGGAAGGCTGAGTCAGAGAGACACTGCCAGCTGCCACGATGGCAAACAGCATGTGAAGATGCCGGTAAGCCACGAGCCATGTGGCAAGGTATAGATTTATAGAAATGGATTAATTTAAGCTGTAAGAAAAGTTAGTAAGAATCCTGCCTTGGCCATACAGTTTGTGACTAATATAAGTCTCAGTGTTTACTTGGTCGGGTCTGAGCGGCTGTGGGACTGGCAGGTGAGAGACATTTGTCCTGGCTGTGGGCCAGGCAGGAAAACTCTAGCTACAGTTTTGGTACAGCTCTCCATAACAGACTGTTGAAGCTGCCTTGAGGATACTATTTCATATACTGTTTCTCAAAATTGAAACAAAAAAAATCATCATCCTATTCAATAAGGAAATTTGAAATTTTAGTTATGCTGTACAGTCCATAATTATCTAGTGGGAATATCAAACACAAATTTCTAATCTTCTGTTCTGTATGGAAAGACTTGCTGGGAATAATCATTATAAGGATAGCATATCATACACTTAGATGAGTTAAAATCATTATTGAAATACAGTTGGAAAAACATCCAATATTGGTATTTTTTTTACTATGTTACATTATGTGTGATAAAAGCATGTTGATCAGTACAGAGCAAAAGGATTTCCTGCAACAAACAATATCTGTAGTTGATCGTGAATTTAAATCAAATATAAATTTCAATGCCTACTCTGCACTATTTCAAGACATGGTGATGCACATTTCATATCCTAAATAAGAGAAAGAATAAATTTGTCTGACTTCTCTCTGGATATTTTCAGTTTTTAAGATAATGCAGAATCCTGTGGAAATGTGAAACTATTATCTGTAAGATTTCTGCTTACCTGTCTCATTGGAAATCTCATTGTCTGCACAAGGAGTGCAATCATAGCAGCAAACAGCCTTGCCCTCCAGGGAAACTTTCCTGAATCCAGGACCACAGCTCTCACTTCACACAGAATGAGGAATCTGAGAAAAATTGGAGCAAAGTTAACAAATGCTCATGGTTTCTTGAAAGTCTCAATAATACTTTAATATCACATAATAAATTTGCAAGTTTTATTCCTATAAAATTAGAAAAGGATTTTGAGCATCTGTGATCTACACAAAATTGGTCTGAGGATTATCACATTATTAGAGTGTTTGGAGCATAATGAGTTAGGAACAAGTTTGATGCAGGTAGGTCATAGAAACCATGACCTAGAAAGGCAAGTGGGCCTTCCAGACGGATCTTGTCTCTGTAATTATTATCTAATGTGTTGAGACAGTTTTATTTCTACCACAATTGTGAATCTTACTTGTCAATTTGACAGGATTTATAATCACCATGTAAAGAAATTGTTATGTATTTTTGTGAGTATTCTTAAAGGAAGGTTAAAGGGTTCACTCTAAAAGTGAACATCACCATTCCATAGGTTGTTACCTCAGAATGAATGACAATGAGCAAAAGGTGATCTGTGATGTTTACTTTTTTGTATTGACTGAAGATAAGATGTCATGAGAAACCTCATGCTCCTGGGGCAATAAATTTCCAAATATAAGAGCTTCATTCTCATACTGTCAGCCAAAAGAAACACTCTCTTAAGTTATATTGGGTATGTATGTATTTGTAGCAGCAGAGCAGGAGAGAAACATACACACATGCTCACTATAATATTTTCTCACTTAAGAGATGGATAAAAGAAATGATAATTGTTTATGGTCTGTAATTTTTAAGCATGGAATTAAAATGAACTACTCCAGTTTTAGATACAGTGAAGAAATTCTAACAGAGACATTGTGTAGTGGTTTGATATAAAAGTGGCAATTATAAGCACAGATATGTGACTACATATTTTCTCAATGGTGGTGCTATCTTGAGTGCTACTGATACTTTAAGAGTTGCAGACTATTGGCAGAATTATATCAGTGGTGGGAGTTTGAATATTTCTAGGCCTCATACAATTCCAGTATTCACTCTCTGATTCCAATATGTAGACTGAGAATTTTTTTTAGGTTCCTACCTATCTCTCCATTGATGGCACATACTGGCATGCCTCCTGAGTATAAAGGACACTTGAAACTCCAGAACCATAAATCAGATAAACTCTTTAATTCCAAAAGTCACTTTTGGTGATAGTGTTTCACCACAGCAAGAAGATATAACTTATTCATTTTTGTGATGTGAATGTAGAGATTTTCTATAACAATGTGTCCTGTGAGACATTATGAGGATTGCATGTACCACTTCTCAGGTGTACTTAATTTGTGTCAACTTGACAAAACTAACCCATGCATCAGTGGATATTAAAAGGCATTGAAAGCTAAGAACTTCCATTTTTAAGAATCAGGGATGACAGGACTATCTTCTATTAGTTACGTTTTATCCTTCTCTACTTGGAGTTTTATGCTAGTGGGATTTAATTTCAAAATCAGTAGTTGTTATTCCTGGGGAATATGTGTGTGTTATTATGATAAGTTTAATGCATTGAGAGAACACATAACCCACCTCTGAATATATTTTTGGCCATTGTATCATTTGCTCAGATAAAGACAGCTGTTGACCATGGGGAGCATTGGGCAGAAAGGTTCCTACTTTCACTTTTAGTCCAAGACCCTTTGGAAAATTCCAAAAGTTAAGAAAATCATACTTATTATCATGTAACTTCTGCTTCAATTCTAAAGCCGTGTTGGCTCCCACATGGCTATTTCTCAAGAAAGGATGAAGCTGAGCGTGTTACAATAACGTATTTTAAAGGTGTTGTGAAAGATTGACCAGAAATGAATTATAAAGTGACTATCACTGGTCATAATCTCTGGTGTAGGATACAATATTATGAGGGTGAGCAATGGTTACCTAAGTTAATGGAATGCTATTCTTCCTGTGAAGGAGAGTCAGCCAAAAGAAAATCCTCTAAGCAAACTCAGGAAAGGAATCAGTGAGTATTGTTTGAAGCAAATTTCAGTTTCTTTAAAATAATTTATACCCATTTACACACAGAGTGTATCACAAAGTTCAGTCAGTAAAATGTGGGTACTGATGACTAAATGGTAGTTAGACAAAATCATTTGTGTACTGATACCTTTTGGTAATGAGATGTCATTGTTTCATTTACTGAGAGAGTTCTTAGTTTTCTAATGGAAGATATCACCAAGAGAAGATTTCAAGGATATTTGTGACAAAAATTTATATTCCCTCAAATCATTCCTTCTTTGCCACTAGCACCCTATATCTCAGCAACATGCATGCAAAGATCTGCACTGACCTTGAAGATATGATAACAAATGGAGATTTTCCTGTGGAGATACACACACACACACACACACACACACACGTAAAATTTTGAAACATGTGATACCTAGTTAGTGACTCTGAAAAGTCACAAAATTACACATTGTTGATGCTCTATCACAAAGGAAGGGATATTACCTGCCAGGGAAAGAACACCATTCTTTCCCCATTTCCAAATGGTTGGATTTGTACTTGCTGAGGACTAATCTCATGGAAACTGTGGGCCACAGTATAAACAGCCTTGTATGTATTGTAGCTGTCTTCATTCATTGCCATGTCAAAAATGTGTCTAGGCAGGAATTCCAAGGAAGCATTGGGTTGGCAGTTCTCCAAAAGATGACAATCAAGCTCTGAAAATGAGCACTTGAAGAACAAAATCCACAATTTAGGAAGGTAACTGTCTTCTGGGTATTTATAAGGATTAACTGTTTGGATAAAATTTTTAAATTCAATGACCTGCTCATGCTGTCATGAAAAAATGAGACTTCCATGGAAAGAGTCTAGCAAGAAAAAATCAGCGATATTTGTAACGTCTCATTGAGAGGTCATAACCCAGACATTCCTTGTCAAAATCTGTTGCCCTAGATTTTTCATTAAACCTTGTAGTGAATCATTGTTACCATAAATGATGATGATATTGGCCAATGATTCCTTGACCATGCCAAGACTTTTCCAGTATTTGTATTAAAATTAATTCCAGGTGCTTTGGATCATTTCGACAAAGGCTATGCAGACTAGATTATTCTGCATATTTTCTCTGATATCTGATAGAAACTGAGTCCCTCTGTGGTCATCTGGGATAAGCAAACCAACCCAGGTCCAGTCAAAATGAAGCATCAAAGAGACCATGGCAAGAGACAGAGATGTGCCTTTGGGGGCCATCTGGTAGAGAGAAGTAAACTGACCTCAGTCGCTGAAGATAGGATCTAAAGGACCAACAGTGAGCTGCAGAGAAAACAATTGGAAACAAGAGGAAGAACAATGGCATTATACACAATCCATGCTCTGCAGAAACAGGTGGAAACTGTCAGCACAATGGTGGATTCACCTTGATTTTGAAGGCTAATATATCTGACAGAATTTTTTCATAATATTATGGGATTATCCTCCACTTTTATTAATCCTCCTTGTCTACTTCATCCTCCCCTTTCTTTCCTTTCAAAGTGTTAGAAATAGAGGTCCATCTCCAATTGTCTGAACACTTGTCATCAATAGCTAACTAATCCAAATGTCCCACTTTTTCTTTGCATACCACGAAATGTGGGCAAAGGAGATCTGGTTTCTTCTCCCGTACAACTCCTCACCTCTGAAAATTTGTAGAGCTGAAGCAGTGTCCCAATATGAGCAGATTTTGCTCACGATGGTCCTGTTATTGCAGCAGCTGACTTTCTCTCCTTTACACAGTTACAATTACAGTAGGGACTACTCAGGCCAGTGAGCCAAATAAGGGCATTCATAAGAATGTTTTTCTCAGTATATGGGACTTTATAGAAATCAAATCCCAGACATATGTTGGGTAAAAGATGAGGGTTCCTGTTGATCTCCTCAATGGCAAATATCAGAGCCAGAACCAACTGGTGTATTTTAAAATTATATCTGCAGAAATTGAATAAAAATATACCTGAGTAAATTACAGACCACACAGAACTGCAGATTTTGTGCAATTGTTTTCTAGTGCAAATATTAATGTTTATATAAAATCCTCATTAAAAATTTCCCACTAAATGCCTGGAATTCAACTCATTATGTTACCCTGCTTGGAATAAATAAGATTCTGTAGGTATGACCCCTATAGTTGGCAGTCCCTTGACTGCCCATGAATATAAAAAAAAGTTATCTACAAAATACAGTATCTCCTGCTGCATTGTTCTTTGTTGTTTAACTCCTACATTTAGAGGAAAAAAATAATCCTCCATTAAGATACTCAGCTTTCCAAGATAACATTATTCTTTTCTTTTCTTATTATTGAGAAATTTTCTATTCATTTTACATACCAACCACAGCTACCACTCTCCTCCCTTCTTTGCCCCCCTCCAGCCACTCCCCCAAAAGTCCACTCCATTCCCACCTATTCCAAGGCAAGTCCTCTCATGTGGAGTCAGCAGAGCCTGGTCCATTCAGTTGAGGCAGGTTAAAGCCAATTCCCTTGAACCAATACTATGTAAAGTGTCCCACCATAGGCACTATGCTCCAAAAAGACTGCCTATGCACCAGGCATCTATCCTGATCCTACTGCTGTGTTGCTGCTTAAGTAGCTCAAGCTGCACAACTGTTTCCCCTATGCAGAGGGCCTAGTCTAGTCCCATGGAGGCTCCACAGTTATTGGTCCACATTTCATGAGTTCCCACTAGATTGGTTTGGTTGTCTTTGTATGTTTCTCCATCATGATCTTGATGCCCTTTGTTCATAGAATCCCTCTTGTCTTTCTTCAACTAGACTCATGCCTTCTTCAAAATAATCTTTTTTCAGATTTTTTATTAAAAGATTTTCTATTCATTTTACATATCAACCAGATTTCCCCATCCTCCTTCCTCCTGCCCCCAGCCTTGCCCCCAAACCCATCACATATTCACACCTTCTACCAGGCAAGGTCTCCCTTGGGGAGTTAGCAGAGCCTGGTACATTCAGTTCAGGCAGGTCCAAGCCCCTCCTCCCTGCACCATAGGCATGAAGTTCCAAAAAGCTGGATCATGCACTAGGGACAAGTCCTGATCCCACTGCTTGGGGTCCCTCTATACAGTTCAAGTTAAATGACTATCTCCCTTATCCAGAGGGCCTAGTCTAGTACCATGGGGGCTCCTCAGTTTATGCATGGGGTTCACAGTTTATACATTTCCACTAGTTTGGCTAATTGTCTCTGTACTTTTTCCAGTCATGGTCTAAATATTCCTTGCTCATGGAATCCCTCCCCTCTCTCATCGATTGGACTCCTGGAGCTCCACCTGGAGCATGGCTGTAAATCTGTGCATCTGCTTCCATCAGCCACTCGATGAGGGTTCTATCATGACAGTTAGGGTATTCAGCCATTTGATTACCAGAGTATGCCAGCTCAGGCACCCTCTTGAATATTGTCTATGGTAGAGTCATCCTTGTGGATTCCTGGGAACCTCCCTAGTACTCTGCTTCTCCCTTTTCCCATGGTGTCTTCATTTATCATGGCATCTCTTTCCTTCCTCTCCCACACCGTTCCCGTCCCAGCTCGAAACTCCTGCTTCTCTAAGCTCTCATCCCCCAACCCTTGCCTTCCATTATGTGCTACATATACACAATGGAGTACTACTCAGCAGAGAAAAACAATGACATCATGAGGTTTGTAGGCAAATGGATGGAAATAAACAATATCATCCAGAGTGAGATAACCCAGATTTTCAAACATAGTATGTACTCATTCATAAGAGGATACTAGATATAAAGCAAATGATAACCAGATTGCAACCCACAGCTCCAGGGAGACTAACTAGTAAGGAGGACTCTAGGAAGGGTGCATGGATTGCCCAGCGATGGAGAAATGGATGAGATCTACGTGAGCAAAATAATATCTTAATCATAGAATACCAATGAATTAGTGATTCATCTTTATATTTGTGATACTTTGAAAATATTATCTTTGTGTGAGTGTATATTACTTTTGTATAATTTATGTGTGAGTGTGAGTGTGTGTGTGTGTGTGTGTGTGTGCCACTGTGTGTGAAAATGTTTGAATTTAATATTATGAGTCTAAGACAGAGGACAACTTCCACAAGAAGTCCTGGCTTTGCTTTTCTTTATAATAGAGGCTCTACTCTTCCCCTTGCATATGCCTGAATTTTTTTTTTTTTTGGTTTTTCAAGACAGGGTTTCTCTGTGTAGCTTTGCGCCTTTCCTAGAACTCGCTTGGTAGCCCAGGCTGGCCTCAAACTCACAGAGATCTGCCTGCCTCTGCCCCCCGAGTGCTGGGATTAAAGGCATGTGCCACCACCGCCCGGCCTTTTTTTTTTCTTTGAATATTTTTATTGCATACTTCCAGGGTTTCTTGTGTATGTTTCTTCTCCTCCTCATGATCCCTAGATTACACATTTTACTCATGAATTTTTTATGGAATTGGACTCGGATAACCTCACTTGTACCTGAAACATTTTTACTTTCTGAGACATTCCTTATTTTGTTGTTAATGCCTGAAGGTTAGAAATATAGGTTTCATTAGAATACCATAAAATAATAATTTAAAAATCATTGCCAGTCAATGAAAACCTGGTTTTGAATTGCAATTTTTAGGGGAGTCTAAGAGACTTCTTCCAAAATACAGGCTGCTGCCCATGCCTTTCATGCCTTTTAGAAAAAGTAGTTAAGGTCTTATTGCTGATCACATCACACACTTCAAATAGTAGGTGAAATGATCAATCTTTATTTACCAGGAAGCCTCCCTCCTGAGTACTGGCTCCCAATGTTACAGAAGGAGTCATACAACCTTATAATGAAGAAAAGCTACCAATAATTCTATCCATCTTTAAGGAGAGTGAATGACAATTATAGTAAGCAGAGTCAGATATTCTGATAGGTATAATGATGAAACTGATAGCCTTGGATAACTCACAGTTGCCAAACTGGACTTAAAATATGATGGCATAGAAAGGAAGCTTTGCCTGTAACTGTGCTTGTACATTTTGACAACTACCTGTAGCAGAAGGCATGGACTCTAGATAAGAACCTACTCCTGCCAGTTTTCTTAACTAGTATAATCTCTAACTGTAATCTAAACTTAACCTTATATCCACAAATAAGTATAGCTCTCTCCCTGTATAAAAGATACTTCTTTATATGGTAGACACTGATCATTACAGGATGTCATAACTAGTAAAAATATGGTGTTTAACCAACTGTAGGGTGTCTACTAAAAATTAATACATTTACAATACAATGCCTAAACTTAAAGATCAGGAAACTTTGTGGGAGAGAGATCATAAGACTGTTATGAGACAGAGGACCAGGACAAATGTTGCAAGATATTCTTTTCAAATTAAGAGAGATAACATGAAGAGGGGCTAAGAGAGTGAATTTGAAGGATTTGGTTGGAAGAGTCAGAGATTAATGTGGCTGAGATATATAATTTGAAAATTATCAAGTATTAATAAAGTATTTTTACATAAATATGGTATTTGTTCTTTCAGGACTTGATGGAAAGATGGTATTGCTAAAGACAATATATAGCTGAGTCATAGAATAGGGAGATATCAGGCTGCTACTTTACTATAATTTTCATCCCTACTGGATAACTTTCACAGTTCAACTACTGTAACAGGAGCCCAAAACTTAGTAGTCCCTCAGACCTTAGCACAACTGATTCACTAATGGAGGTGCCATTAAGCCTGTAAAACTCAGCACGTAGAAAGCACCACTTGCGCAAAATGAAAACAAAGACATAATTTATCAAAGTCCATAGTTCTAGAATGTCGCTAAATATACTAACTTACTTTTGACTTGAGTAGTTCTGCTTCTGGCTAACTTGTCTTGTTAACCGAAATATATCAACCCAGAAGATGATTTTTGTGCTTAATAACTCACCCTGATAACATCTCGTTGTTCCCCTGAGATACTGAGCACCTAGTATATTTGTAAGCCAGCTAATAAAGACTTTCTCTTGCTTTAAACTCAGATCCAAGTAGTGTTTTATGGTAGTAGCCACAACGTTTCTGCAGGGCCCACCAAGATATCAGAGCAAGACCTTGGGACAAAAAGTGTCTCAGAGCTCCTCAGGGCAAGGAAGAATGCAGGGGTCAGGGAAGTCACAGGGGGTTTGCAGCCAGAGGTCCATGTACCCAGGATGTCTTTTGATGAATTTCTGCCTAAGGAATCTGAAGAATCTGACACCTTCAACCCAAAATGAAATTAATTAGAAGGTATCTTGGTTTGCCACCTCTGCAGGTAATTCCGATTAAGGTGACTTCTGTATGGACTCATAGGAGAGAGATCAGAGATGACTGCTGGTCAAGTGTCCAGTAACCATGTGAGATGACACTGGGTTCCCTTTGTCTGTTCAGTTGTATGAGTGTGTGGTGGCCAATCCAGGTTGCTTTTAGTGTGTGTGTTTGTGTGTGTGTGTGTGTGTGTGTGTGTGTGTGTGTGTGTGTGTGTGTGTGTGTCCTTCTATGTGTTTCTGACAGTTTTGTTTCCCTGTATTAACCTATGGCTTTCTCTGGTATGACAACCTCCCCCAAACTGACTTAAGACTTGTGCCTCCTCCTGTTGGGGCCCTAAATCATTTTGGTTCTGCTAGTTACCTCAGGGAAATGAACAAGCAAACAAACAGTTCTACCTGTCCCACTCTGGGTGCAGGAACACTTTCTCTTTATTGTTTTGTTTCTTGACTCCTGCTCAGAGTCCAGGCTTGTCCCTGTGTGGAGATACTGATGTTTCAGGCCTCTTCTCCAGGGCCTCCTGCGTCTAATGAGAACACAAAAAGGGAGAGTGGAATAGTTCTCCCAGGGTAGTAGTCTCTCTACTTTTAGCTTGCTCTAAGCAGCCTTGTGAAAGGGAGAAGTTCCCCTGGGCTGAGCCTGAAGGAAAAGAGAAATTTCTACTTATTTCTCTTTTATGATTTAAGTCTTTTTATTATTCAGTGATCCATATAATTTGAAAGCTCAAAACCCAGAATTCTTTCCTTAAACAATGAAATAAAGGTAGAAAACTCCCCAACGTTCTTGGCAGGGGGATTTTTGCCAGACAATACAGCTTGGTCAGAACAGATTTTCCCTCTGTCCAACACTTACCAAAGAACTTTATGTAACTTTTACTAAGTACATTTTCAATGATTAAAGACAGATCCTAAAGTGATTCTCTTTGTCATTCAGCTGGAAACAGATAATAGAAAATGTTAAGGAAATTCAAAGAATCTAAGGTATGATTAGGTCCTGGCTGCTAAAAGTAGCTCAAAGTGTGATTAACAACAAGGAACTGAGTGGGATGAGTCCTTTTGCATAAACTGAAAGCCACCATCACTTGGTCTTGTGGTGAGATACATACTAACAGATATCCAGCAGAATTTTGTTGTTTTGCCCTCTATCAGAAGAAAACAACACCACAGCACTGGCCCTGCACCAAGTTCCTATTATTGATCACTTAACATGTTCAGAAACCTCTCTCCAGATTAAACAATACCCAATGACAGTGGAAGTAAAAGGGAAAGTTGAAGCCCACATTATCTAGTGACTTAAGAGACAGACATTCTGGTAGTCTGAGAGTCATCCTGGAATACACCTCCCCTGCCTGTAAAGAAACCTGGGTCCTCTGATTTTCATGAGTCTGATTCCCTCAGAGAAAAAGGTGTATACTTTCTTGGTCCTGAATGATGTATTATTCAGCCTCACATTGGAAGAGGTGAGTCAACCCATCTTTGCTTTTAAATACATAAACCCTGAGAGAGTTCTACAGTGAAAAACTTACCGGGATCAGGATACACAAAGGATTTCAAGAACTCTACAACCCTGTTTGTATAGACACTAAATGTTGAACTTCTGACTTTCCATCGGAGGTTTAGTGGGAAAATAGTTTATAAAAGGGCCATTGAGGGACTGTTACAAGAGTCACAGACCTTGGGCTATAGAATGTTGTCTAAAAAGGCCAAATTTATAGAATGTAACCTCTCTTGGATACAAGCTGAAGAGAGGAAAAAAGAGACTGTCTTGGTGGGCGGTGGTGGTACACGCCTTTAATCCCAGCACTTGGGAAGCAGAGGCAGGCGGATCTCTGTGAGTTTGAGGCCAGCCTGGTCTCCAAAGCAAGTTCCAGGAAAGGTGCATGTAGCTAGAGTTTTCCTGCCTGGCCCACAGTCAGGACAATTCTCTCTCACCTTCCAGTCCCACAGCTGCTCAGACCCGACCAAGTAAACACAGAGACTTCTATTGGTTACAAACTGTATGGCCGTGGCAGGCTTCTTGCTAACTGTTCTTATAGCTTAAATTAATCCATTTCTATAAGTCTTTACCTTGCCACGTGGCTCGTGGCTTACCGGTATCTTCACATGCTGTTTGTCATCGTGGTGGTTGGCAGTGTCTCTCTGACTCAGCCTTCCACTTCCCAGCTTTATTCTCCTCCTTGTCCCGCCTATACTTCCTGCTTGGCCACTGACCAAATCAGTGATTTATTTATTGACCAATCAGCAACACAATTGACATACAGAGCATCCCACAGCAGGCGCAAAGCTACACAGAGAAACCCTGTCTCGAAAAACCAAAACCAAAAAAATACCAGAGACACTGTCTCAGCAGGATTGCTGCTGTCCTACAGATTCCAACTGCAAAGACTAAAGGACAGATTCTAGAATTCCTACATGAAGCTAGGTATTTTAGCCTCTGGATACCAGAGTCATGGAAACAGAAATTCCTCTATACACAAGCACAAAACAAAGGAAATAAGCCCCTAATCTTGCCTGAGTCTAAACAAAAGACATTCAAGGCTTTAAAAATAGCTCTGAAATTGACTCCAGCCCTAGAACTTAAAGATGCCTCAAAACCTTCTCATTTTCATTCCATGACACAAAAGACAAAGTGGGTTTTACCCAAATGTTGAGGCCATAGAAATTCCCTGTGACACATCAATCCAAATGATTGCAACCTGTAGCCACAGGATGGCACACTGGTGAAATGTCTGTGGAGACTACTACTAGATTAATATCATAATGCTAATGAATTTGTTGTGTCAATAGCTGATACTCATAGTGTCAAACACAGATGAAGTCTTCCACTGAAGAACAAAAAATCACCAACTGTTTAATCACTGTTTTATTCAGCACAAGACCCTACTTCTGTTTCCAATTTGAGTCCAGTTTGTCATCAGTTCAGCTGTCCTCTTGTCTGATGGTGACCTGCAGATGCTCATATAATTCTGTCACTAGATAAAAGATGAAACCAGGTACATGGAAGATTCAGTAGTTATTTTCATAAAATGATCTATGCCCCAACCAAGAATGTCATCTCAGGGAGAAAAGAACTGATTGCTCTCATCCAGGATCTCATAGGGGAAAAGGGAAGTCCACTAGCACATATATGAACCATTATTTGGTATTCTTTAACAAATGGGTAAGTCAACTGTATAGAGATTTATAGAGAAAGATGGCTTCTCACTGCTGGGAAAAAGAACATTAAAAAATCTTGGCCCTCCAAGGGACTATGTGGCTTTCCCTAGTAATTGCTGTCCTCCATGGACACACAGCCAAACTCACTGTCTGACTGATGACACTAAAACATCTGGGGCCTGTTGATGGTCTGATGACACATACCAAAACCCAGTACTACCTGAGACTGCATGGTAATGAATAATTATCAGTACAAAATTATATGTTGATGAAGGGTACCAGAGGTAAAGGTCATTCTCTCAGAAATAACTGGCTGGACACTGGTAACTAACCTTCACTGGGGTACTCATCTGGGCACCAAAGTTTCTGACTTGTTCTGACCAAGGAATGTTATACCTCTACTGGACACAATAACATGGGCTATCTCATCCATATACTAGGTTAGTGCTGAAGGGAAACAAAATCAGAGAGTACTTACCCAGTAAGGTGTCCAAATGAGTGAACAGCAACCTGTCAAACTTTGAAAACTTTGACTTTCACCAAGATCTGGCTTGCTGGTGAGAATAAAAATACTTGCAACTTTCTTTAAAACACCATTTTTGAGTGGGTTGAAGTGTTCCCCACCTACACTGAAACTGTTCCAATTGTAGCTAAAAAGTTAAGGTATAAAGAGATGCTCCGATCTGGCTTCCATCTAGCAATAGCAGCCATCCAACAATGGCCTGATTTTCATACCCAAAACCCTCTTAATTGATAGCTATGACTTTAGACATAGAGTAAAAAACTTCACTGTGCATCTAGACCTCAGAGTTCTGAGCTGGTAGAAATAATGAACAGAACATAAAAGGAAACTTCAATAAAATTTTCATTAGAGTCCAGAGAAAGAGGGATAGGCATCCTTTCTTTACTTTGCCTCAGTATACTGCATCCAGTAGAGGGAGGGGTTAACCAGCTTTGAGATTCTATTTGGAAGAATTCACCACCTGCTTCCCAGGCTCAGAGATAAGCATTTGACAAAGCTCTCTAAACATTCTTCTATCAAGGCACTAAGGGCCCTCCAGTTCTCCATACTGAATTATCTGAGATACCCAGCCAACCTCTGAGTCCACCACCACTTTCACCTAGCTTAAGAAGAATGGTATCTTCTGTCTCAAGTGAGCAGCCAAAGGGACACTAGAACTAACCTGGAAAAGGCCCTACAAGGTGATTCTCTCCACTCCTCTCATGGTGAGGGTAGATGCTAACACCATAGAGACACCACACCCAGATAAAGAAACGGGAAGCCACAGATGCTGCTCTCAAATGGACTGTGTCAGGACTATGGCCTCATTAATCATATGGTTTCATAGGTCCCCAGGCTCTTCCATTTCCTGCCCTCATACATCTTCCTGAATCTTGTGTTTTCACTGTGGGTAGGAACACAGGATCATGGTCCAAACCCCACTCCTCCAAGGCTGGCCTTGAAATTGAGGAAGATAGTTACATGGAAGGTATTGGCTAGTGGTGCTGCAGACCAGCAGACTTTATCCTATCTTAACCATTACTTGCTGATAACTACTTTAAGTGTTTGGTTGTATTGGAGAAATGAAGGATGTTGGAGTTTATTTTTCAGATAGGAATACAGAGTTTACAGTTCCATGCATGCCTTGTGTCTTGGTCCCCTGGTTGCCAGAAACAAGTGACAATGGAGGGAAGAGCTCAGAATCATGATGGAGCTAGGTGTAGAGCCACTTTCACTGCTAATACACAGAAGGAGGACACATGGGGAAAACGTGCAAGGTGACTTTCTCTGTATGAGTTATGCTCCAGAAAACTGATAGCCATATCTCTTTATTGCTTTTTTTCAATTCTGAAAAAAAAAACAGTGTACATATATTTATATGTATTTGTAGTGTTTTCCTTAACTATTTGTCCTCTGAAAGATAGTAAAACCATTTATTCCTATTATTAAAAAGCAATGTTGATAAATCTTTGTCAGTCCAAGTTAGGGAATTTGTTTAAAATATTTGACATTTTATAATTAATGTCCTCTCCTGAAAGTTTCATGAACACAACTGCTTAAATATTATATGAATGAGGAAAAATAATAGACACACCAAAGGGGCTGAGAGAAACATAATAAGGTCTTAATCTTAAACAAAGAACTATAGACAACTAAGGAATGCCAAGAGTCAGAGAAATAATCTTCTACAAGGAAGAGCAAACCAATCAAACATCAAATATCAAATGATCAGGCCCTCTGGATAAGTGACAAGTTGATTAGCTTGAACTGTTTGGGAGGCATCCAGGCAGTGGGACCGGGACCTGTGCTCAGTTGCATGAGCTGGCTGTTTGGAACCTGGGGCTTATACAGGGACACTTAGCTCAGCCTGGGAGGAGGGGACTGGACCTGCCTGGACTGAATCTACCAGGTTGAACTCAATCCTCAGGGGAGTCTTTGCCATGGAGGAGATGGGAATGGGGGGTGGGCTGGGAGGGAAGGCGGGGGGGGGGGACGGCAGGAGGGGGGGGAGAAAAAGGGGATCCATGTCTGATATGTAAAATTAAATTAAATTATAAAATAAAATTTTAAAAAATTGACATTGTATAATTAATGTCCTCTCTGAAAGTTTCATGAACACAACTGCCTAAATATGATATGAATGAGGAAAACAATAGTAGATATACCAAAGCAGCTGGGAGAAACATAACAAGGCCTTAATCCTAAACAAAGAGCTATAAGCTGCTAAGGAATGTCAGAGAAATTGTATTCTACAGGGAAGAGCAAGCCAATCAAACATCAAATATCAAATGGTCACCCTCAAAAATATACAATGCAGTAGCTTTATATATTCTGACCTGTTTGTATTTAGGAACAGTATATACAAACATATATGCATATATGCATGTAACAACATTTTATTTTTTTAATTTTTTGATTACTCTTGAAATTTATATTTTTATTGTTTTCTATATAATTTAATATATAATTTTTATTAAAAATCTTTTTTTCTTTTACACACCAACCCTTGTTTCCCCTCCCTCCTCTTCTCTTGCTCCCTCCACCTACCTCCATCTCACCCCTTTACCTTTTCATACACAGTAAGGCCTCCATTGGGAAATCAACACAGCCTGTTAACAACAATTTTTTAAACAGCCCATGAATTTGAAAGAAAGGAAGCAGAGTTATGTGGGAAGGTTTCGAGGTAATGAAGTAAAAGAGAAATGCTCCAATTATATTATAATTTCAAAAATAGATAAAGTAATAAAAAATTAAAACAAGAATCCCAGTGCAAGATATTTTAGAATAAGCTGCCACTTTTGGATAAGATGTGTGAAACTTCACACAAAAAGGCATATATTTATAGTAGAAGAGATATAATGTTCATATGATACATGGATTGATATCACATTATTAATGTAAGAAATATTTGTATTTTGATGGAAATCTTCTTTGACATATCAAGTCAAACACATTTTTAAGTAAATGGGAGGGACTTGTTCTTCATCACATACATACCTAGAGATAATGCCAATTTTAATTTGGGAGGATAACAACCACTATATATGGCAGGATTTGACATATGGAAGAAAATATGGCTCACCCAGGGCAAAATCCTAGCACTGAGTATGGTCTGAGTTTGATCTCAACACACACATGGTAGAAGGTGAAGTTATCCTTCCACAGATGATTTCTCATCTGAATGTGAGACCTGAGGCATGAGTGTGTGTAGATACACACAAAAATTGTGGAAAAAAATGCTTTGGAAAGTCTGTACCATGTGCATTCCAATAGACTAAGTCCTGTTGCCCCTAAAAGATCATTACACTAATCTGAAAATTGGTAAAAAATTTTAATGTTCATATATCATATTATCTGAACAGTTATAGCCTTAAAGTGAAATCCATTTAGTAATTTTTAACACACAGAAACCAATGTAGTGGAGTGAAATTTCAGGCACAGCTTATTAGTTTTGTAATCTTGATAACTAAGATTGTTTCTCTTACAATATATCCATATTATAATTTCCCCTCCCTTTAATCCTCCTAGTTCCTTCCAACCTCTCCTACTCTCTGGAACTACTCCCTTTCTGTCTCTTATTAGAAATGAACAGGCTTCTAAGAGAAAACAACTAAACATGACAACTTAAAATACAGTGAGATGAAGCGAAAATATCATGTCCAATTCGACATAGAGTTGCCAGGTTTCTTCTTGATTTTCATGAAGTTGCTATTATTTTCTCTTCATTTAAGTTCATATTGACATGGGCTTGATGTAAACTCCCTTTAGTATCTTCCAGTATATCCCTTGTATCTCTAATTTCTCCAGTACTTTTATCATAAAGGGGTATTGAATTTTGTCAAAGGCCTTCTGCATTCAGTGAGGAGATCTTGTGCTTTTTTTTTCAATTTCTTTAGATGGTGGATTACATTTACTGATTTTCATCTGTTAAAGCATCCCTACACGTCTAACATGAAAAATAGTTGATTATGGTCAATGATCATTTTGATGTGTACTTGAATTCTTTGCTTTTAATATATTGATAAAATTTGCCTCTATGTTGATGAGGGAAATTGGTCTGTACATCTCTTATTTGTTGCGTGCTTATTTGGCTTGGACAATGAGTTGGACAATGTTCTTCTCTATATTTTGTGAAATAATTTGAGGAATATTTGTGTTAGGTCTTCTGTGAAATTCTATATTAAAACCATTTGGTTCTGAGTTTTTTTAATTTTTTTTTTTGTTTTTAAGAGCTCAAATGACTGCTTCTATTACACAAGGAGTTACAATCTGTTTAAATTGTTTATAGGATCTTGATTTAACTTTGGTAAGTGGCATACATTGGCAAAATTATCCATGTCTTTTAATGCCCAAGATAAGTGGAGCCAAGGTATTTAAAATATGTACTTATGATTCTCTGGATATCCTTGATGTCTGTTTTTATGTCATCTTTTTCATTTTTAATTTTGCTAATTTGGTTTTTTTTCTCACCAAATTTAATTAGTTTGGACAAGGGTATTTCAACCTTATCAATTTTATCAAGGAAACATCTCCTTTCATTGATTCTGGGATTTATATTTTTTGTTTCTATTTATGGATTTAAGCCTTGAGTTCAGTTATTTCTTGCTGTCTAATTTTGGGTGTGATTTCTTTTTTTCTCCAGATTTCATGTGTGCTGTTATGTTAGTAGTATGAGATATCTCTTCTTTTTTTTTTCATGTAGACATTTAGTGCTATGAACTCTCCTCTCAGAACTGTCTTCACTGTTTCCTGTGCTCAATATTGGTATGCGTTGCATTCATTGTCATTCAATTTTAGAAAGTCTTTAATTTATGTCTTTAAACTTATGTCTTAAGCCATTTTTCATTCAGTAGTGAGTCCTTTATTTTCCATGGTTTGTAAAGTTTCTCCTGTTTCTGTTGTTGTTGATTCTAGATATAAGCTTGGTTTCCAGAGTGGATACATGGTGCTATTTCATTTTTTCTTGTATCTATTGAAACTTGCTTTGTTTCTGAGTATGTGGTCAATTTTGTAGAAATTTAGATGACCTGCTAAAAAAAGGGGTATTTTTTATGCATGTTTGAATGAAATGTTCTGAAAGTACCTCTTAAGCCCATTAGGTTTTTAATATCAACAAGTCAGCACTTTTTTGCTTAATTTTTGTCTCCGTTGCAGGTCCACTGTTGAAAGGGGGACATTGAGTGTCCTCTATCAGCGTTTGAGGGTCAATATGTCATTTAAGATGTAGATATATATTTATGTACTTGTGTGTCCTTAATTTTAGTGTGTAGATATTAAGAATTGCAATGTCATCTATGTGGAGTATTTCTTTGATGACTGTGTAGTATCTTTTCCTATTTCTTCTCATTTTATTTTGCTTTGAAGTATATTTTACCAGATATTAAAATTGCTACAATAGCATGATTCTTAAGTACATTTGCTTGAAATATATAGTTCTGGTCTTTTTATATGAAGTGATGTCTATCCTTGATGTAAAGGCACGTCTCTTTTATGCAGAAGTGGAATGGATTCTGTTTTCATATCCATTCTATCAGTGTGTATATTTTTATTGTGGAATTACAATAATTGAGATTGAGAGATACTAATGGCAAATGATTGTTGATTCCTCTTAGTTTTTGCTTGTTATAGTGGTATTTGTATTAGTACTGCTGGTCGTGTGTATGTGTATGTGTTTGTGTGAATGTTTTTATTCTTTTGATTTGTTTGTCTGGAATCATTTATTCCCTGTTTTTTCTAGGGCGTGGTTAACCTCTTTCGGTTAAATTATTTCTATAGTGCCTTCTGTAGGGCAATATTTGTAGCCAGTTATTGCTAAAATTTAGCTTTATTATCAGATGTCTTATTTTGTCCATCTATGGTAACTGAAAATTTTGCTGAGCATAGTAGCCTGGGTTGGTATCAAAGGTCTCTTATAGTCTGTATAACATGTACCCATGACTTTGTGACTTTTAAAGACTTCACAAAGAAGCCAGGTGTTAGGCTCTGCCTTTATGTGCTAATTGGTTAATTGATCATTTTCAATTTCAGATATGATATTTTTTTCTTTGTTTTATACATTCAGTATTTTGATTATTATGTACCAAGGAAAATTTTCCTTTTGGTCAAGTCTACTTGGTATTGTGCTTACCTACTTCTTGTATCATTTTAGGCACCTCTGTGGTGATATAGTATTTGTGCTTTCATAAATAAAACTTACCTGGGGATCAGAGTACAAAGCCTTCTACTAGATTAGACATAGAAGCTCGACAGTGGTGACACACATCTTTAATCCTAGTTCTTGAGATCTCATGTCTTTTCTTGGGAAGCAAACATGCATTTACTACCAGAAAGTCACATGGCTGGGTTGAGAGCAGTATATAAGGCATGAGGGGACAGAAACTAAGCGGCAGTTCTGCTGAGATCCATTTGTGTGAGGTTACCAGTCTGAGGAAACAAGCTCAGCTGAGGTGTTGGCAAGGTGAGATTGACTGTGGCTTGTTCTGTTTCTCTGACCTTTCAACTTTCACCCCAATATCTGGATCTTTTTTTTCATTAATAAGACCTTTTAAGATTCATGCTATATCTGGTGCCACAACGTTTGTGGCACAAATTCACAAAAAAGCTGTTTGCCTGTGGCTCTGGCCAGAGCTGCACACAGCCAGAGTCTCCACCCCATGTAGGCTGGAGTCCCTAAACCACTGGCATAGTTTTTGTTGCAGCCTCTCTGCATCAACCTCCCCAGGCTCAAGCACCAAACACTCCAGAATTAGCTGCTTTTGCACATTACCCTGTGCAGACTGCTGGCTCTTTGGCTTCTCTCCTTTTGTGGAGGGTTTTGGCTTTCTCTGGGCCTCCTCCTTGGGCTGCTACCACACTAGGTGTCTGCCTTGATACCTGCTTGGGCTTCTACTGTTCTATGCAGTCAGCTGAGTTGTTGAGTCACTTAAGATATCTTAAAGGGAGAAATTAGATAAAAGGAATTTTTTCCCACATTGAAGAACAGAAAACATTTTCACAATGTTGGGAATCTGGTTTCTGTTTGATAACACATCAGGTGGTCTGAAAATGGAACAATTAGAGAGGATAGTTAATGTTGATGGGATAGATGTAATATCAACTATAAATATTACTTGTTTGATTTTTGTTTTATCAATAAAAATGTTAGTTAATATGAGTGTCAAGATAAAAGCTTTAAAAAAAAAACGTGTTAAAACAAATCATAGAGAAATTCAGACCCAGACAGAGTTTAAAGGTGAACCAATCTCAGCATTGTATTATATGTTACAGACAAACAGCCTAAGGCTTTTAAACAGCCAACTCTCATCTATACAATAACCATATAGGAACTGCCAAATGCTGTGTACAAGCTGATTGCACTCCTGTGGAAATGTTAGATTTGAGGAGATTCAAAGAAGCTATAGTGTTATGGTATGCATCCTCCCTTCATTAAGCAGATGTTAAACTCATGATCAAATTGTAATAGAATTATCCCTCATGACTGGAAATATTTGTTTACAGCTGTCCTAGAAGCTTGTCCACAGTTACAATGGAGGTCCTGGTTGAAAGACAAGGCTAAGAAAATTGAACAACCTTGAAGTGCTAAAGGTATGGAAATTTCCCAAGATCAATGTCTTCGAGAAGGTGATTATGCTGATATACAAAGACAATCTTTATATAATGATCACACCCTAATTCTATACTGAATGGCACCTTGAATGTTTGGGACATAATTGAAGAAGTAGGAAAGAAAATTGGGTCATTTACTAAAGTGTTACATGTCCCAAAAGAAACTATCATGGATAGCTTACAAAGGCTGTCTTCAGAAGCCAGACAGACAATAATTGAATCTCTGGCTTTTGAAAATGCTAATCTACAATGCAAAAGGATAATTAGGCCATTAAAGGCAAGATCAGCACCCATGGAGAAATGGATCCTAGATACAATTAATATTGAATTTCAATCTTATGATAGTGCTTGGGTAGAATAGATGATTTCCAGAGTATGAAGAAAAATAATAATGTCTGGTGTTTCAATTGTGGTAAACAAGGTCACCTAAAAAGAGACTGTAAACAGGGCATTCTGAGAAACAATGTTTTTTTTCAAGGAATAATCCCAACAGAATGTCCTCCCTTCTGGATTATGCAGAAGGTGTGATAAGGCAAACACTGAACTAACAAAGGTAGATCAACAAGGGATAGACAAGGTAATCCTTTGTCTTTGCTGTTCGGAAACACCATGAGGGGCCGTTTGCAGGCCCCCATGGAAAATTCTGTTCAGTCCTTTCTTGCCATCATAGAAGAAACCACTATGTGGAAATTGAGGCCACATTGGATGCCATTTGTAGTTGAAATTTTATTTGGGCTGTCCATCAGCCTCCAAATAAAGACACAGAGACTTGTTATTAATTATAAATGCTTGACCTTAGCTTTGGCTTATACCACAAGCACTTATAACTAAATTTAACCAGTTTATGCCATTTACATTTTGCTTTAGTGCTTTTAACTTTTTTTTCATTGAGCATGTCTTATTTTCCCGTTTCCTCCATATCTGTCTGTCTGTCTCCCTGGCATCTCTCTTCTTTCATCCCCAAGCATAAATTCCTCCTCCTACATACTCTCCCCAGAAGGCCTGACTATACCTCCTGTCTCACTATTAGCTTTTCAGCCTCTTATTGAATCAATCAGGTACCTTAGAAAGGTAATATAAAACAGCAAAATACGTTTACATATCTAAACAAATGCAACACATCTTTTCAAGTTAAAGAAATACATCTTTCTAGCTCCATTTATCCTTTTGTAAATTTCATAAATAAATTTTTCACACTTTAGCAACAATTCCTTTTTGTCTGTACACTACATTTTCATTATGTACTCTTATTTTTGTGGATATCTAGAGTGGTTCTAGTTCCTGGATATTGCAAATATACTGATAATGAATGTGGGTAGACAAGCATTTCTGCAGCTCTCTCTGCAGTGTTTTTTGGTATATGCTTATAATTCCTATAGCTGATGATTCAGTACTCTTATTCTTAATGAAATAAAATCCTTTACCCAGATTCATATAGTGACTGTACCTGTCATTACCCATGTGATCATATCTAATATCTCTCAGTCACATCATTTGTTCTCATGTATTTTCTTAATGTGCCCATTTGTGTCTGGGTAATATGAAATCTCCATGTGGTCTTAATTCAGATTTTTCTGATAGCTTAGGATGTTAAAAATTAAAAAGAGATGTTTATTGGCCTTTGTATTTCTCCTTTTCAGAACTGTAAGTTCATTTCTTTAGACTATTTAGTCAATGGCAATTTTGTATTTATGATTTTTTCTTTTCATATTTTGTTATATATTTTATATATTAAACGTTGTATGGTATACAGTTTGCAATGATTTTTGCCCATTGTGTAGGTTGCCTTGTCTCTGAAATACATTTTTGTTTGATGTAAAGAAAATAATTTCATAGCCTCTCATTTGTTGGTTCTTGAGAAAATTTTCTATGCTGTTGAATTTCTTTTCATAGAGTTCTTCCTTTATCTATAAATTTAAGTGTATTCTCTATATTTTCTTCCCATGTTTCAATTTTTCAGGTTTTGAGTGAAATCTCCAGCTATTTTGAATTGATGTCTGTACAGGGTAGGAGATGTGGATCCATTTAAGTTTGAAAGTAAATGTGAAGTCTTTTCAAAAATGCATATTAAACATCATGGCATGTTCTCTTGATACCCTAATGAAAAATAGTGGCCCATAGCTGTTCAGATTAGATTTGAGTCAGGTTCTCTCACTGAGCCTTGAGTCACTGCAGGACATGCCCATGTGGACAAGACATTGAACTATAAAAAGTGTTGACTAGAAATTGATTAGAGAAGAGTACATGGTTCCCAGAAGTGCAGTGAGATCTGTTTGTGAATAAGTCAGAAGAGTGAGCTAGGTTGAGCAGGATAAGAGGGGACCAAAGAATACGGGATTTGGGAAGTCCTGATGGTGGTGGTAAAGAAAAAGGTGACTATTTCTATTAGGGACTCTGGTCCACATAGGTCATCTAGAGGATCACAGTAAGGAAACAGTTGTGGTTTTTAGAATACCAAACAGATTACAAAAGAAAATGTGCTTCATCAATGGCAGGCCTTTAGCCGTGTTTTCAGAATGTAAGGTGGAGACATGTTGGGAGAAATGAAGAACGGTTGATATAATCAGTGTATGTTTTGGGTAGCTACTAGAGGAGCAAGCATTTAAGGAATAGAGTGACCAGGTTTTAACCTTAGTCTTGATTTGTGTTGTATATCAGCAATTTCCTCTGAGTACAGATATCCAAACTTCAAGAAAAGCCAGAGAGAGGGAAAGCTTAGTGAATCTGCACCGGTAGAAGAAATGCATTTTCTTTCCTAGAAAAAGATGTGACTACTCTTCCAACTGTATTTAGCAATGTGAATAGAATAATGAGTTTGCTTACAAGAAATGCATTGTTTTTTTTTTTCTAGGAAAAGAGATGTCTTTTTACAGGCTTATGAAAGATCTATGAGAGGAACATTGCTTTCTAAACATTCACAGCCAAGACCTCAAGGGAGGGACATTCCTGTGGCCATAATGTTACATTATAAAAGAATTTTTACTACATTCTGTCCTTGTTGTGAGAAACTTACTAACACTGAATTAAAAAGAAATGGGAATATGTAATTATAAAAGAGTAAACATGTAATCCTAGCTGATCACTCTCCTGATTCAGAACAACAGAAAAATAAATTTAAATAAATTATGTGAAAGTAGGAGAAGCTAAAAAAGGAAGCGAGAAATTTTAAAGTTTCAAACCAAGTTTCTGCCACATCATTTGTAATTGTGACAGAAATTAACACCAGTAAATAAAATATTTATGTTCTGTTTAGGATTAAGCACAAACATCTCTTGATGGAGGGCTACCACACATAGAAGTTTCAAGAATATGAAAATGCAATGTCCTTTGAGGTGGGTGGGACAGGACTAAGTGATGATCAGAAAGTTACATGCTAGGAAATACCCAACAAGGGAAATAATTCTATATATCAGTACCAAGAATTGCTTTGTTGTACAGAATTGTTTTAGTTATCCTGGGTTTTCTGTTTTTCCATATGAAGTTGATTTTTGTTCTTTCCAAGTCTGTGAAGAATTGTGTTGTGAATTTTATGGGGATTGCATAGAATCTGTAGATTCCTTTTGGTAAGATTGCCATTTTTACTATCTTAATCCTACCTATCCATAACCATGCAAAATCCTTCCATTTTCTGATATCTTCTTTGATTTCCTAATTTGGAGACTTAAAGTTCTCATCATACAGGTCTTTCACTTGTGTAGTTAGAGTTACTCCAAAATATTTTGTACTCTTTGTGGCTATTGTAAAGGGTGATGTTTCCCTGATTTCTTTTTCAGTCCATTCCTCATTTGTATATAGGAGGTCTACTGATTTCTTTGAGGTAACCTTGCATCCTGCCACATTACTGAAGGAGTTTATCAGATGGAGGAGTTCCCTGGTAGAATTTTTTGGGTCACTTATATATACTATCATATTGTCCGCAAACAGTGAATGCTTGACTTCTTCCTTTCCAATTTGTGTCCCCTTGATTTCCTGTTGTTGTCTTATTGCTCTGGCTAGAACTTCAAGTACTATATTGAATGAATATGAGTAGAGTGGAAAGCCTTGTCTTGTTTCTCACTTTAGTGGAATTGCTTTCTGTTTCTCTCCATTTAATTTGATGTTGGCTGTCAGCTTGCTGTAAATTGTCTTTATTATGTTTAGGTATGTTTCTTGTGTTCCTGATCTCTCTGGAACCTTTATCATGAAGGGGTGTTGGATTTTGTCAACAGCTTTTTCAGCATCTAATGGGATGATCATGTAGATATTTCTTTCAGTTTTTTTTTATATGGTGTATTACTTTGACAGATTTTTGTATATTGAACTGTTTGCATCCCTAGGATGAAGCCTACTTGGTCATGGTGGATAATTTTTTTGATGTGTTCCTGGATTCAGTTTGCCAAGATTTTGTTGAGTATTTTTGCTTCAATGTTCAAGAGGGAGATTTGTCTGTAATTCTCTTTCTTTGTTGCATTTTTGTGTGGTTTGAGTATCAGGATAACTGTAGACTCATGAAAAGAGTTTGGTAATGTTCCTTCTGTTTCTATTGTATAGAACAATTTGAAGAGTATTAGTATTAGCTCTTCCTTGTAATTCACTCATTCACTTATGATTCTAAGCTATAATTTTCTGAACAAATATTAGATAACCTTCATCATCTGTGTTAGTTCCACAATGTGAAATGTTCTATTTCTTCTCATAGAAAAGTGAAGTTAGAACTAAAGAAAGAAAGAATGTGAAACAAGTGGATACACCTTACTGCCATGCTCCTTTGTGCTACTTCCTTCAGAACACAACTGGGAATGGTAACCTGCTAGACTATTGCTTGGGAAGACAACCTCTTTGTGTAATTTTCAGCTTACCAGTAAAGGATAATATAGCATTCCACTCATACAGTTGTCTGAAATAACCAACCTCTGATCCAAACAACTGCCTTCCTTTTGTTGTCATTTATTTTTGAGATGGTATGCTAATATGCTAATTAAACTATTTCTCTAATAAAAGTTGTTTTTTTTTTTACTGAATTTAAGGACCTTCCTCCTCATGTTGAGTTGCTTTTGTAGGCATTAATACATGAGGAGGTGCTTACGTTTATTGTAATTTATATACCATGTGCTGTTCACATCCACAGGTGACCTGCCTTTTCCTGAATAGAAAAGGAGGCAGAGCTGATTTGGATTTTGGAAAAGAGAGGAAGAGAGGAGGGACCGGAGGGGAGGGATTGCAAGGAAGGAGGAAGGGGAAACTGCAACTTGGATATAAATAAAGAAGACAGAATCAAAGAAATAAAGAATAAAAATGAATATTTCTCCCTCCCCTGCCTTTCTTTAAATTATCCTTTATATCATCCCCTGATATTCTTCAAATTCAAGGTGTCTTTTTATTGTTATCACATGCATTTATGTATTTGTTTTGCATATATATATATTTCTAAATGTAGCGTACTTAGGGCATGTAATGTTACATGTATGCATATTTGAAGGACTAAGCATTTGGTGGTTAACAAAGACACTATATACACTTCCCTAGAGAGTGCTACCTTCCATCATCACATCTTTCCTCATCTGTCTATAGTTATTTGTGTAAGGTTGAGGATCTCATCAATGACCTGCATGGCATAATGACCCAATGAGTGCAAGAGTGACAGTAATACCTTTGTGGTTAACAACACATCTCTAATTAGGCACAAAACCATCTCAAACAAGAGGAATACCATGTCAACAAACTGTCCTTTTGGGAATTTTATCTGAATTCCCCTGCAAAAGATCATTGAAGGTAAGTTTGTTTACCACTATAAACTAACAAGTTTGTATGTGTCCTTGCAAAAAAGACACACACACACACACACACACACACACACACACACACACACAGAGAGAGAGAGAGAGAGAGAGAGAGAGAGAGAGAGAGAGAGAGAGAGAGAGAGAGAGAAAGAAGTAGATAAAGAGAGAGAGAGACAGAGACACACAGAGAGATAGAGAAGAGGAAGAAAGAGAGAGAGGTAGAGAAAGAATATGGAGGAAAATTAGACAGGAGGATTCATCCATGTATCTAAGAGCCCCAATCCCTCCTGAAATAGCTTTCCAAGTGCAGGCAGTTTGGTTGGAGTCCACAAACCAGTATTAAGAACTCCTCATCTTTTGCTTTACATCCAGTATCCTCATATGAGTGAGTACATACCATGTTTGTCTTTCTGAGTCTGGGTTACCTCACTCAGGATGTTTTTTTTACATCCACCCATTTGCCTGCAAACATCATGATGTCATTGTTTTTCTCTGCTGAGTACTACACCATTGTGTATATATACCACATTTTATTTATCCATTCTTCAGTTGAAGGGCATCTAGATTGCTTCCAGGTTCTTGATATTACAAACAATGCTGCTATGAATATAGCTGAGCATGTGCCATTGTGGTATGATTGAGCATTCCTTGGGTATATGCCCAAGAGTGGTATAGCTGGGTCTTGGGGGAGACTGATTCCCAATTTTCTAAGAAAATGCCATATTGATTTCCAAAATGGCTGTACAAGCTTGTACACCAACAGTGGAGGAGAGTTCCTTTTGCTCCATATCCTCTCCAGCATAAGCTGTCTTCAGTGTTTTTGAACTTAACCATTCAGATGGGTGTAAGGTGGTATTTCAGTGTCATCTTGATTTGCACTTCCCTGATGATTAGGGATGTTGAGCAATTCCTTAAATGTCTTTCAGCCATTTGAGCTTCCTTTGTTGAGAATTCTCTACCTAGCTCTATAGCCCATTTCTTAATTGAACTGTTGAGCATTTTGATGTCTAATTTCTTAAGTTCTTTATATATTCTGGATATCAGCCCTCTGTCAGATGTGGGGTTGTTGAAAATATTTTCCCATTCTGTAGGCTGTCACTTTGTCTTGTTGACCATGTCCTTTGCTCTACAAAGCTTCCCAGTTTCAAGAGGTCCTGTTGATTGATTGTTTCTCTCAGGTTCTGTGCTACTGGTGTTATATTTAGGAAGTGATCTCCTATGCCAATGTGTTCATGACTGGTTCCTACTTTCTCTTCTATCAGGTTCAGTGTAAAATAGATTTATGTTGAGGTCTTTGATCCACTTGGATGTAAGTTTTGTACAGGGTGACAGATATGGATCTATTTGCAGCCTTCTACATGTTGATATCCAGTTATGCCAGCACCATTTGTTGAAGATGCTTTCTTTTTTCCATTGTACAGTTTTGGCTTCTTTGTCAAAAATTGTATGTTAATAGGTATGTGGATTAATGTCAGGGTCTTCAATTCAATTCCATTGGTCCACATGTCAGTTTTTCTGCCAGTATCAAGCTGTTTTTATTACTGTGGCTCTATCGTAGGGCTTGAGATCAGAGATAGTGATGCTTCCAGAGGTTGTTTTATTGTACAGGATTCTTTTGGCTATCCTAGGTTTTTTGTTTTTCCATATGACGTTGAGTATTGTTCTTTCCATGTCTGTGAAGAATTGTGTTGAGATTTTGATGGCGATTGCATTGAATCTGTAGACTGCTACTCACAACTCCAGGGAGGCTACCTAGAAAACAGGACCTTAAGAAAGACACAGGGATCACCCAATGACAGAGAAATGGGTGAGATCTACATTAGCAAACTTGATGTGAGGGGGTGTAATGAAGGCGAAGGGTTGGGGGAAAGAGAACTTAGGGGATCGGAAGATCCCAGCTGTATCAAGAACAGAGAGGGAGAACAAGGAAAAAGAGACCATGATAAGTGAAGACCAAATGGGAATAGGAAGAAGCAAAGTGCTAGAGAGGGCCCCCAAAAGTCCACAAAGATAGTTCCACAATAGACTACTAGCAATGGTCAAGAGGAAGACCAAACTGACCTACTCTGGTGATCAGATGGCCAAACACCCTAAATGTCGTGATAGAACTTTCATCCAATGACTGATGGAAGCAGATGCAGAGATCCACAGCCAGATCCCAGGTAGAGCCCCAGGTTCCAATCAGTGAGAAAGAAGAGGGATTATATGAGTGAGAATTGTTGAGACCATGATTGGAAAAAACACAGGAACAAATAGCCAAACTAGTGGAAACACATGAACTATGAACCAATAGCTGATAAGCCCCCAACTTGATCAGACCCTCTGGATAAGTGAGACAGTTGATTAGCTTGAACTGTTTGGGAGGCATCCAGGCAGCGGGACTGGGACCTGTCCTTAGTGCATGAGCTGGCTGTTTGGAACCTGGGGCCTATGCAGGGACACTTTGCTCAGCCTGGGAGGAGGGGACTGGACCTGCCTGGACTGAATCTACCAGGTTGAGCTGAATCCCCAGGTGATTCCTTGCCATGGAGGAGATGGAATGGGGGGTGGGCTGGGGGGTGGGCTGGAGGGAGGGCACGGGGAGCAGCGGGAGGAGGGAGGACAGGGGAATCCATGGCTGATATAAAAAATTAAATTAAATTACATTTGTAAAATAAAATAAAAAAAGAAAACAGAAACAACACTAACCACTTCAAATAAGAAGAACAAACTACATCTGCAAATTCTGCCCAAACATATCTAACATTCACCTCTTGGCTTTAATATTACAGTACACATTTGCTGAGAATCTTCAGACAAATTGCTTCATGTTTGTCTGAAATACAGCTTTTTTCTCACAAAGATGACATTTAAAAAACAATCTGTAAAGCTATTAGACATTAAAAAGAACTTTAGAATCACCATTCAAAATAGCTGTTAGTAGACACTGGGAGCTCCTAAGGAAAATGTGATTTGAGTTTGACTATGACTTGAGTGAGTACCAGAGCCCCATGTGTGAAAGACTGTTCTTTGGTGTGGGGATGCTGAGAGGCAGTGGGATCTTTAAGAGGTGGAGTCCTGTGGGAAGTGTCTAAATGACATGGACCATCACATGTGGGAGATATTAATATGGTTCTCATACATAGCTAGTAAATTCCTATAAGAGCAGCTTGTTATAATAAAAAAAGGAGGCTATGTCCCTGCCTTCTTTTCTCACCATGACTTCTTCCACAAAATAATTTTGCCACTATCCTGCCTTCCATCATGAGTTCCTAACAGAGGCTTAACAGGTGGTAACACTGAATCTTGAGCATCCATTCTTCAAAAAGTGTTGACTGTATACCCTGATCTCACCCTTTGGAGAGTACTGAGACTTAGACATTTTATTATACCTACAGGAAACAACTAATACAGATATTCAACAAATGATAGCCACAACACCTGATTCTATTACCACAGTTTCTATGCAATATTATGATGCTTGCATTTAAATATGAAGTTCTTAATTTATTTGAAATGTTATTCATTTCATGATTTCAATAAAAATATTTTCAATTTTATGAAAAAAAAAAGAATTCCTCATCTGTATTCTTTAATGAAGCCCAGTAGATGCATTGAGTCCACAGCATGTATTTTAGAAGAACTGAGCCTGTGGTTCTTTTTTTCAGGTTCTCTCATATTCTTTTTTTTTTTAAATTAAGAACTTTTAAAATCATTTTACATACCAATCCCAGGTCCAGTACCTTAGAAGAAGGGGTAGATGTAGCTTATAGATTCCCTTGGGAATGACTTTTAACAACAAAACCATTTTAATACTTTATGGTACTTTCCGTTTTGAGAACAAGGGTTTTGTTATTTTAAGTTACTTTTGACTTGAAGCAAAGTACTTATTTTATAGAGGCTCATTGTGGAAAAGCAATAGGATGTTAGTAGAATGTTAGGCTGATCTGTCCTGTGGTGCTATATTGTGTATCTCAATATATTGTGTACCCTATAAAACTTATCTGGGGATCAGAGGACAGAGTTAGCCACTAGATTTGACATACAGGTCAAACACTGGTGGCACTACCCTTTAATCCTATCCCTTGGGAAGCAGTCTAGATTTCTGTGATTTCAAGGCCACACTAGGAACAAAGCCAGCTATCATGGCACACACTCTTAATCCGAGCATTTGAGATCTCATGCCTTTGCTTGGGAAGCACACAATCCTTTACTCCTAGGAAGTGACATGGCTGGGTGGAGAATCGTATATAAGGCATGAGAAGACAGGAACTAAGCAGCAGTTCAACTGAGACCATCAGGGGTGAGGACTCAGAGGCTTTTAGTCTGAGGATTTGTGGAAACAGAATTGGCTGAAGAATTGGTGAGTAAATGTTGGCGGTGACTTGTTCTGCTTCTCTGAGCTTTCAGCTTTCAACCTAATATCTGGCTCTGTTTTTTTATTTATAATAGTCAGTAGAATATTATTCTCACCATGTTTCTAAAGTATAACATGGCTATACTGTGAGAAAATTTTGCCTTAGTTTTTACTATTAGATTAAATACAAGAGTAAGAAGAAATATCTCCATGCATTGAGTGTCCTTCACGTATAAATTAATTTATTTTCTTTTTTTTTTGATTTTTTGAAACAGGGTTTCTCTCTGTAGTTTTGGTTCGTGTCCCAGATATCTCTCTGTAGACCAGGCTGGCCATGAACTCACAGAGATCTGCCTGTCTCTGCCTCCTGAGTGCTGGGATTAAAAGCACTTCCACCACTGTGTGGCCTTAATTTATTTCTTAATGTTTATTAGAGGAAAACTCTTTAAAGATAAGATTGATGTAAATTTCAGAACATATCTAATTACTCAGTAAGGAAATCTGAAGACCAACCTTAAAAATATAGATTATATATATCAACTTGAAATGCCAGTGACTAGTAAAGCACTTTTATTTTTGAGATTATAATGAAATTACATCATTTTCCATTCATTCTCTCATTAAATGCTCCTATATACCCATTCTTTCTCTCTTTCAAACTCAGAAATTATTTTTTATAATTGTTATTTTCTAGATACATATAAATGCATGTTTGAATGGATATTAGGAATATAGGTGTATATATAGTTACTATACATATTATATAACATTGCATGGGCAAATAACCTATGCATTTAATTGAGATAATATATGATTCATATATGATTCATATATGTTCATATATACATATATAATCCTAAATTATATATGGGTATCATTTTGTCTTATAAATTATTTAGTTTTCTTTGTCCCATGGTAGACATTTTCTTCCTCTGTCAGCATTATATTGTTCACTGCATTTCCTTATGGTTGAGATTCTATGAGATTTTCCCATTCACATCAGGATGCCAAAAGCTGTGGTCCTAGTTCAGATCCTATTTAGGACATCATGTTTACCAGATTTTATGTGTTTTTATTGGCAATGTATGACAGTCCTAGAAGACATAATCTCAAAGCAAACTCCCTGGTCCTCAGGTTCTTACATTTTTTCTATTCCATCTCCATCAGTGAAACCTGAACCTTAGGAGTGGCAATTGTATTTATTATAAATGTATCAGGTGGAACTGGGATCCACAATTCTTCAGTTTGGTTGGTTGCGACTTTGTATCATTGTATGCATCTGTTTCAATATGACATGTCCTTAAAGAGCTGTGAGGAATAGGCTTGACTGTATGTATAGGAACAAGTATTTAGAATTTTTAGGAGCTTTGCTGTTTTAGTAAATTGGCAGTAACAGTTTCTCCTCTGAGATCCAAGACTTCACTGGCTCTTAATAGTTGATTTGGTTTCCATAACTAGGCATGATTTCCCTCTTGACTAGCGGGAATTTTGTTCAATTACACCCAACAATAGCATTTGTGAAACCTCCTAGCCTAGTGTATACACATAAGAGCAAAGAAGTCCCCACAACTAGAATAAAACTCACAGTAGGAAAGTTCGAACAATTTTATAGAATTTTACTTTTATTTCATGATGTGGAAATTGAAAATATTTTACTTAATGAATTGTATGCATTTTGTGAAATGGTGATGAATTCTGAAGAAATGTGTAATAATTAAAGTGCATGTTGAAACCTAGTCATGATTTTAGATGAAGAATACATACCAGTTCAAGAGAAAGCAGTCAATTGAAAGAAGCATTCATATAAATGATGTGTAAATGTCTAGATTTAAAGAGAAGTAGGGCTGGTTATCCTAAACTTAAAACAGTTGGAAATGTGACAGATGTCATCAGAGTGTAAAAAAGGAAGGGGTCCATGTAGTTAGACCTAGTTACTTGTTCTGAGTGACTGTCACTTCAAATCGAGCAATATAATTTATTAAGTCTACATTATAACCTACCATGCCATATATTATGCAATGACTGATGAAGATTACATTTACATTTTGAAAATCCTATATTCTTCAGTATAATTACACAAACACAAATGGAATGATAATAATTTACTAAAAGGCCTTGAGGTCTTAAGAAATAGATTGATGCTCTTTCACAAATCTGATGAATTGAAAGTTAAATATAAAATTAATTATGATCTACATATTTTACCACAGCAATCTGAAGACAAGATAAAAATTTACTTGGATCCACTGTAAAAATTTAAAACAACATGTGCGTAAAATATTTGGATAAGAGAATATGCATGAAGCTCTTGAGAAACTTAAATCACTAACATGAATATTAACAGTCTATATTAGAGAAGAATATGGTGGAGTGCTGTGACTGGCCATTTTTAATCTCAGAAGAGCAGAGGAAGATGTAGGCAGATCTCTATGTGTCCAAAATATCATAATATTCACTGAAAGTTTCAGATGAGCCCAGATGTATAAGGAGTTCCTGCTCTTATGAAAATACAACCTGGATTTCAAATGTGGATAACTTCATTGGCTCCAATATAAAGAGGCTATTATACAATTGATTAAACAAATAATAGCCCAATGAATTAAACCCATACTATAATGGTATAACACACATTTGCAATGGATAAAACTGAAATTCATCTTTGAAATTCATCACTTAACATGAGAACTATGTTTAGTTTTGAACTAGGTTTTGAGAGGGTTTTTCCTTCTAGAATGTGGCCTGTTCCTGATATGATGTACTGAGTTCTCATTTGGCCTTATTAAGATAATATAGCACTTAGGGGCAAAAATGAAGCCAAGGACGGCTGCACTAGAAGCCAAGATAGAGAAGACTTCCATAGCCACTATGACTTTCCCCTTGGTGCTGTGGTAGACAGGGAGGAATGTGACCCAAACACAGAAGAACACCAGCATGCTGAATGATAGGAACTTGGCTTCATTGAATGTGTCTGGAAGATTCCGGGACAAGAAAGCCACAGTGTAACTTCCAAGTGCCAAGGAGCAGAGATATCCCAGTATACCATGGAAGGCAAAATCAGAGCCTTTGTTGCACACAAGGATGATATGTCCATGTTCAGCATGAGCGTCTTTGTCAAGGAATGGAGGAGAGGTTCCTAGCCAGATTCCACAGAGAACAAGGTGGACCAGAGTACATATGGGGATTATAAAGTTTGGGGCCTTTGATGTTATTAACCACCTCACCACTCTCTTTGGAAAAGTGACCCTGAAGGCAATAATCACAGTGATAGCTTTGGCCAACACAGTGGCAAGAGCCACAGTGAAAGCACCTCCAAATGTGATCTGCTGCAGGATACAGGTTGTGGTGTTTGGATGGCCAATGAAGAGCAAAGAACATAGGAAACAGACATTGAGTGTGATGAGCAATGTGTAACTAAGTGTCCTATTATTAGCTTTGACAATTGGAGTGTCTCTGTGCTTCACAAAGAGTCCAAGAACCACAGATGTGAGGACAGAGAAGAACAGAGCTATGGTTGTGAGAGACATCCCCAAGGGGTCCTTATGGTTAAGAAAACTCACAGCTTTCTGGAGGCAGTGTTTCTTCTCTGTCTCTGCATAATGACTCTCTGGACACTTCATGCACTTTTCCATATCTGGTCAGAAATGAAGGTGATATTTATTCCAAGCTGAAGTTATCCCTGTAATTCTAACCCATTTTTCTGTACCTGTTGACAGGGCTGTTATGTACATCACTTTCCTTTTTTTCAGGAACAAAGAAGTATGAACTCTGTTGTGAATACTTTCATATTTATACCATGTATCTTCCTTTTTAGATATTTCAGTTATTATGTATATGCACACATAAACTGTGTGGCTCTAACTCAGCCCTCTTTTGTCATGCTCCTTTCCTTTCTCCATCTCTTACTTCCCAAATTTATGTGCTCTCTATCTCTTCTTTTTACATTTTAATACACAGTGGGTCTATTCAGTGATGCTAGTATTCAAAAGTTATGGGGGAATCTACTGGAATATGGGCAATATTTCAGAATCCACAACTTTAAAGAAACATGATATTCCCCTTTTTTCCCTTTTTTCATAGTAATCAATTACCAGTAGCTTCTCATTCAACCCAACTTCTTAATAGAGATATAAATAAACACACATTTTTCTCTCTTATACACTTTCAGTGCCTCTTGTGCAATTGGTTTATCTCTTTCGGAAGTATTTAGAATACTGAGTTATAATGCATAAATCTACTTTATATCTGATGCGACAGCATAAGTTATATCCACATTATGAATTTGAATAGTGCAAAAGAGGGAGAATGCCCTTTAAAATTATTTTCATAAAATTCTCTTCTTACACATTGGTTCTCAAATATCTTATCATAAAATGCTTTCTGTTTTCTAATTTTGACTTTTCTTTGCTGAAGCTTTAGTAAATATGTACTACTACGTTGTTACAGGGTTAACTAGTGCACTAGTAAACACTTGTCATTCCAGATGGGGAAAGGTCAGAACTATTGAAACAGTTTTAGAGTATGAAATAAAACAGTCCTAAGATATTCTGCTCTTGAAAATTTGTGAAATTCATGTTGTATTCGAAATATATTAACATTGATTTTTGCATGACAGATTTCCACTGTCATTTTTCCTGTGTTTTTTAAAAAGAAACTCATCACCAAACTTTTAATTCTATTTTGTTGATAAATTTTATTCATGTATTATTGAATAAACTTCAGTAGAATTATATATATATATATATACATATATATATATATATGTATATATATATTGCTTACTTCAGCTGTTGTGGCACATTGATATATCTGTTGTCAGTGCCTAATTCCAAGGTATTGCCTCAGAGTCTGTTATTTCCTTCTCTTTTGTGTATAGGTATTTATTTTCTTTTGATTTTTTACCTTTTAATGGATGACTAACATGTATAACCCCATTCCTTACTAAAGGAACATGATACATATAGTAAAAAGCACTATATACAGAATAATTGTATCAAGATACTATCATCTCTTTTGGATACATTGAATCAGTAATCTCACCTCAAATATTTGACATAATTGAGCTACGTAATTTTAGGAAGTGTACTTATTACTTAGGATGTACGAAGGACTATTAATTCCTAATATATGTGTAAAAAATTGCTAAATGGTCTTATTAATAAAAAAACCCTGAGTCAGGTATTGAGGTGAAAACTGAAATATCAGAGAGCAAGTCAGCCATATCTTACCTCTGGGAAATCCTCAGCCAAAGAGAGAGAAACCTCCTGTATACTCACACCTATATACTTCTCTGTGTCCTGCCATCTTGTTTCTTCTCTCTGCTCAGCTACATCACTTTCCTCCTTCCACCCAGCTCTATCATTTCCTGTCTATCTGTACAGACCTCCAGATCTCTATTGTTAACTAGTGCTGGGATTAAAAACATGTGCCACCGACCATGACTCTGTTCCCAGGGTGGCCTTGAACTCACAGAGATTCAGATGAATCTCTGCCTTGCAAATCCTAGGATTAAAGGCACGTGCTACCACTGCCTGGACTCTATGTTTAATATAGTGGCTGGCTTTTTACTCTGATCTCCAGGCAAGCTTTATTTATTAGAGCACAAACAAAATATCACTATATATGAATGTATACAATATGTGCAAAAATATTCACTAAAGAAGTATTTTTTAATAAAAGTGTGTGGGTGCAGTCTATAATATTTCAAGGTGAGAAATTCATGGAAGAAGTTGCAGAAAGATTCAAAAACTCAGAGGTCATGAAATACTGCAATGTAATAGAAACTTACAGGCACAACAGGCAGTAGAATATATAAATTTTAGGTATGATATTATGCATATAACATGTTAAAACTCAGGGAAAACCAAATATCATCGGGCTTGTAAGGTTGGTATAAAGTACTACCCTTAACTGAGAAGCTATTTGACCTCATAGCTGCTATTAATCATTAATCTTTAAGAATGTGGCCATTGGTAATTAGTTCAGACTCTACTAGGGGGGCTACACTAAAGAGTATTTGGGTAGCAGAAAATGAATTGAATGAGTATTTTTTAATTATTTAAAAGAGAGAGAAAAGTTAGATAGGTAGGTAAGTGGAAGATTTGGGAGGGTATAAATATGTTCCAAATACATAGTATGAAATTCTCAAAGAAAAAGAATTACTTAAAAATTTCAACTGAATGTACCAGGTTCTGCTGACTCCCCATGCGAGACCTTGACTTGGAGGAGGTGGGCTAGGGAGAAGGTTGGGGTGTGGGAAGAGGAAGGAGGGGAGAACTGGGGTTGGTATGTAAAGTTAATTGAACATTTCTTAATAATAAAAAAAATCAAAATTAGTATAACCTCAGTCATAAATTTAATATCAGGTGTGAAAATACTAGCTTTTAAAGATTTTTGTTCCCAATGATACATGCTGTGTATATGTTCATGACCTATTCTTCTAAATGGAGATTCTATATTCCATTGCAGCTCTTAGGTCTTAATACAGCTCTCCAAAACAGACTGCTGACACTGCCTTGGGGATATTGTTTAATATACTGTTTCTCAAAGTTGAAGCAGAAAAAAAATGGACATCATTCTATTTACTAAGGAAATTTGAAATTGTTAGTTATACTGTACAGTCAGAAGGTATATATTGGGGGTATAAAACACACATTTCTAGTTATCTGTTCTGTATGAAAAACCTTGCTGAGAAGAATCATTATTAGAGTAACCTACCTAGAGTAAGGTGAGTTAAAATCATTATTGAAATAAAGTTAGAGCAATATACAATTTTGGTACTTCTTTTTCCTATGTGTTACATTATGTGTGGGAAAAAGCATATTGATTAGTACAGAGGAAAGGGGTTTTCTGCAGCAAATATATATGCATTTGATTATAAATTTCAGTGCCTACTCTGCACTATTTCAAGACATGGTGATGTACATTTCATATCCTAAATAAGAGAAGGAATAAATTTGTCTGACTTCCCTCTGGATATTTTTCAGTTTTTAAGATAATGCAGAATAATGCAGAAATGTGGAACCATTCCTGGAAGATTTATTCTTACCTGTCTCATTGGAAATCTCATTGTCTGCACAAGGAGTGCAATCATAGCAGCAAACAGCCTTGCCCTCCAGGGAAATTTTCCTGAATCCAGGACCACAGCTCTCACTGCACACAGACTTAGGAATCTGACAAAAATGGAAGCAACATTAATAAATGCTCACATTTTACTGAAAAACCTCAAATAATATTGCATTTTAATATCACATAATTAATTTGCATGTTTTATTTCTATAAATGTAGAAAAAAATTTTGAGCATCTGTGATCCAGCCAAGATTCATCTGAGGATTATCGCACTGTTAGACTGGTGCATAATGAGGTAGGAAAATTCTAAGACTGGTAGATCACAGAAGCCATGACATTCAGATGGCTGTGTCTGTACTTACATTCTAATGTGCTGAGAAACTTTAATTTTTACCATGATTGTGAACGTTGCTTGTCAACTTGACAGGACTTATAATCACTATGTAAACAAACTGTTGGGCATTTCTATGAGTATTCTTAAAGAGAGGTTTACAGGGTTCACTCTAAGAGTGAGCATCACCATTCCATGGGTTGTTGTCTCAGAATGAATGACAAGGAGAAAAAGGTGATCTGTGGTATTTACTTTTTTCTACTGACTAAGGATATGATGTCATCAGGAACCTCATGCTCCTAGAGCATTAAATTTCTAAACATAAGGGTTGCATTCTCATACTGTCAGCCAAAAGAACACTTTCTTAAGTTGTATTGGTATGTATGTATTTGTAGCAGCAGAACAGGAGAAAAACATACACACATGCTCACTATATTTTCCCATTTAAGTGGTGGATAAACTCTGTTTAAGGTCTGTAATTTTTAAGCATGGAGTCAAAATGAACTACTCCAATTTTTGATACAGCGAAGGAATTGTAGTAGAGACATTGTGTACTGGCTTGAATGAAAAGTGGCAATTATAAGCACATATATGCGACTACATATTTCCTCAAGTGTCGTGCTATCTTGAGAGTTATTTATACTTTAAGAGTTGTAGACTTATTTACAGAATTATTTTAGTGATGGGAGTTTTGAACCTGTATGAGCCTCACCCAATTCCAGTATTCACTCTCGGCTTCCAATGTGTAGACTGAAACATTTTGTTTCAGGTTCCTGCCCATTTCTCCATCAATGTTATATACTGGCATGCCTCCTGACCATAAAAGTCCCTTGTACCTCCTGAACCATAAGTCAGATAAATTCTTTTTTTCCAAAAGTCACTTTTATTGGTGGAGTTTGATCATAGCAAGAAAATATAACTTATTCAGTTTTGTGTGGTGAAAGTAGAGATTTTCTACATCAGAGTGTACTGTGAGACATTATGAGTATTGCATGTACCATTTCTCAAGTGTTCTTAATTTGTGTCAACTTGACAAAAACTAACTCATGCATCAATGAGTATTAACAGACATTTAAAGCTAAGAACTTCTATTTTTTACGAATCAGGGAATGATAAAACACTAACTTCTATTAGTTATGTTTTATCTTTATCTACTCAGGGTTTTATGGTAATGGGATTTAACTTCAAAACCAAGATTTGTAGTACTGGGTGATGTATTTGTGTTATTATGATAACTTGAATGCACTGAGATAATACATAACCCACCTCTGAATAGCTTTTTGGCCATTGTACCATCTGATCAGATAAAGCCAATTGTTGACCATGGGGAGCATTAGGTGAAAAGGTTCCTACTTTTACTTTTAGTCCAAGACCCTTTGGAAAATTCCAAAAGTTGAGAATATCATACTTATCATCATCTAACTTCTGTTTCCATTCTAAAGCCATGTTGGCTCCCACATGGATATTCCTCAAGAAAGGATGAAGCTGAAAGTGATGTAAGAACATATTTTAAAGTATTTGTGAGATGTTGACCAGAAATGAATTATAGAGTGACTATCATTGGTCATAATCTTTGGTAAAGGATACAATATTATTGTAAGTATCCCTGAGGTTGAGCAATTGCTACCTAAGTTAATGGAATGCTATTCAACTTGTGAAGGACAGTCAGCCAAAAGAAAATCTTCTAAACAAACTCAGTAATGGATCAGTGAGTACTGATTGAAGCAAATTTCTATTTTTTTTTAAATAAACTATACTCATTTACATTCATGGTGTATCCCAAAGTTTAGTCTATAAAATGTGGGTACTAATGACTAAATGTTAGTTAAACAAAATCATTTATGTACTGATACCTTGTGGTAAGGAGACGTCATTGTTTCATTTACTGAGAGAGTTCTTCCTTTTCTAATGTAATCTATTACCATGAGATTGTGAAGATATTTGTGACTAACATTTGTATTCTCTAAAATCATTTCCTCCTTGTCACTTGCATCCCTTTTCTCAGCAGCATACATTGACCTCAGCAATCTGCACTGACTTGTAAGATAACAAATGAAGATTTTCCTGTGGATGTGTGTGTGTGCATGTGTGTGTGTGTGTGTGTGTGTGTGTGTGTGTGTGTGTATGCATAATGTGTTTATGTATGTATGTATGTATGTATGTATGTATATGTAAAATGTTGAAATATGTAATACCTAGTTTGGTGCCTCTGAAAACTCTCAAAATTTCACATTGTTGATGCTCTAATAAAATGGAAGGAATATTACCTGCCAGGGGAAGAACACCATTCTTTCCCCATTTCCAAATGGTTGCATCTGTGCTTGCTGAAGACTCATCTCATGGAGACTGTGGGCCACAGTATATACAGCCTTGTATGTATTGTAGCTGTCTTCATTCATTGCCATGTCAAAAATATGTCTAGGCAGTAATTCCAAGGAAGCATTGGGTTGGCAGTTCTCAAAAAATTGACAATCAATCTCTGAAAATGAGCATTTGAAATACAAAAACCACAATTTAGGAAGGTAATTGTCTTCTGGGTATTTATAAGGATTAACTGTTTGGATAAAATTTTTAAATTCAACCATCTGCTCATGGTGCTGTGAAAAAATGAGACTTCCATGGAATGAATCTAACAGGAAAAAATCAATGATATTAGTAACATCCCACTGAGAGGTCATGACCCAGACTTTTGTCATCAAAATCTGTTGCCCTAGATTTCTCATTAAACCTTGTAGTGAATCATTGTCACCATAAATGATGATGATATTGGCCAATGATTTCTGGATGATGCCAAGACTTTTCCAATATTTGTATGGAAATGAATTCCAAGTACTTTGGATCATTTCAACAAAAGCTATGCAGACTTGATTATTCTCCATCTTTTCTCTGATATCTGATAGAAACTGAGTCCCTCTGTGGTCATCTGGGATAAGCAAACCAACCCAGTTCCAGCCAAAATGAAGCATCAAAGAGACCATGGCAAGAGACAGAGATGTGCCTTTGGGGGCCATCTGGTAGAGAGAAGTAAACTGACCTTGGTCACTGAAGATAGGCTCAAAAGGACCAATAATGAGCTGAAGAGAAAACAATTGGAAACAAGAGGAAGAACAATGGCATTATGAACTGTCCTTATTCTGAAGAAACAGATAGAAATGGTCAGCATAATGTTGGATTCATGCTGATTTTGAAGGGAAATTTATCTGACAGAATTTTTCATAAAATTACTGGACTGTCTTCCATTTTTATGAATCCTCCTTGTCTACTCCATCCTCCCCTCTCTTTCCTTTCCAAGTGACTGAAATAGAGGTCCATCTCCAGTTATCTGGACACTTGTCATCAATAGCTAACTAATCCAAATGTCCCACTTTGACCTTTGCATACCTCAAAATGTCAGCAAAGGAGATCTGCATCCTTATTTCATACAACTTCTCACCTGTGGAAATTTGTAGAGCTGAAGCAGTGTCCCAATTTTGGGCAGATTTTGCCCATGATGGTCCTGTGAGTGCAGCAGCTGATTTTCTCACCTTTACACAGTTATAATTACAGTAAGGATTACTTCGGCCTATGAGCCAAATAAGGGGATTCATAAGAATGTTTTTCTCACTGTATGGGACATTATAGAAATCAAATCCCAGAGATATGTTGGGTAAAAGATGAGGGTTCCTGTTGATCTCCTCAATGGCAAATACCAGGGACAGAACCAACTCGTATATTTTAAAATTATACCTACAAAAATTGAATAAAAATATACCTGAGGAAATTACAGACCACACAGAGCTGCAGATATAGTGCAACGGTTTTCTAGTACAAATATTAGTGTTTATATAAAATCCACATTAAAAATTTCCCTCTAAATGCCTGGAATTCAACTCACTATATTACCTTGCTAGGATGATATAAGATCCTGTAGGTATGACTCTTATAATTGGTAGTCACATGACTGCTCATTGTACTTTCTATTGTTTTTGGTACATTTAAATTTTTTCCCATCAATGTAAAAAGAAAGTCCCTTACAAAATACCATATCTTTTGCTGCATTGTTCTTTGTTGTTTACTTTCTATGGTTAGAGGAAAACAAATAATTCTCCATTAAGACACTCAGCTTCCTAAGATAATATCTTAATCAAAGAATACCACTGAATTAGTGTGCTTTACCTTTATAAATATTTGTGATACTTTGACAATAATATTTTGTGTGAGTTTATATTACTTTTGTACCATTTATGTGTGTGCCACTGTTTGTGAAAATGTTTAATTTTAAATGTTATGAGTGCAAGGCAGAGGACAATCTCCATAAGTAGTTCTGGCTTTATTTTTCCTTTTAACAGTGGCTCTACTCTTCTCATTACATATGTCTGGATTTCCTTATTGCATACTTCTTGGGCTTCTTGTGTTTAAATCTCCTCTACTCCTCACGATCCCTAGATTAAACATGTTTACTCATGAATTCTTTGTGGATCTGAACTCAGGGAATCTCACTTTCACCTGAAGCATTTTTACCTTCTGAAGTTTTCCTTATTTTTTTGTCATTGCCTGAAATTCATTAGAATAGCATAAAATAACAGTTAAATAACCCCATTGCCAGACAATGGAAACCTCTTTTTGAATTGTTGTTTATAGGGGAGTCCAACAGAGTTCCTCCAAAACTATAGACTGCTGCCCATGCCCTTCATGCCTTTTAGAAAAATAAGATAAGATCTTATTGCTGAACACATCACATACTTCAGACAGTAGGTGAAATGATTAATCTGTATTTACCAGCCTCCCTCCTCAGGACTGGCTCCCAATATTACAGAAGGAGTCAACAACCTCACATTGAATAAAAGCTACCAGTAATCCTATCCATCTGTAAGGACAGTGAATGATAATTATAGTAAGCAGAGTCAGATATTCTGATAGGTGTAATCATGACACTTACATTCTTGGATAACTCGCAGTTACCAAATTGGACTTAAGGAATGATGGGATAGGAAGGAAGCTATGCCTGTAACTGTACTTATACATATAGACAACTACCTATACCAGAAGGTATGGACTCTAGAGAAGAATTCAATACTGTCAGTTTTCTTAACTAGTATAATCCATACTATGATCTAAACTTATCCTTATATCCACAAATAGCTCTCCTCCATGTATAAAGATGCTTCCTTATATGGTAGACACAGATCATAACAGGATGCAATAACTTGTAATAATACACTGTTTAACCAACTGCAGTTTATCTACCCCCATTTAATACATTCAAAATGCAATGCCTAAACTTAAATATCAGGAAACTTCATAGAAGATAGGTCAAAAACTGTTATGAGACAGAGGCCAGGACAAGTGTTGCAAAATATTATTTTCAAATTAAGAGATAACATGAAGATGGGTTGAGAAAGTGAATTTGAAGGATTTGGTTGGAAGAGTCAGGGATTAATATAGCTGAGATATATTATTTGAAAATGTCCAAGTATTAATAAAATATTTTTATTTAAGATATGGTATTTGTTCTTCCAACACCTGATGGAAAGGTGGTATTTATAATGAAGACATTAGCTGAATCACAGAAAGGGAGTTATTAGGCTGCTACTTTACTACAATCTTCATTCCTACTGGATAACTTTCACAGTTCAACTACTGTAACAAAAGCCCACACCTTAATAGGCCCTTAGTCCTTAGCATGGCTATTCAGTTGATGGAGGTGACATTAAGCCTGTAAAACTCAGCATGTAGAAAGTACCACCTGCCCCAAATGAAAACAAGGACATAATTTATCAAAGCTCATAGTTCCGAGAATGTCTCTAAATATACTAACTTATTTTTGGCTTGGGTAGCTCTGCTTCTGGCTAACTGGTCTTGTTAACTGAAATATATCAACCCAGAAGATGACTTTTGTACTTAATAGCTCATCCTCATAACATTTCAGTGCTCAACTGAGATCGTGAGCACATAGCACAGTTGTAAGTTAGCTAACAACTTTCTCTTGCCTTGAACTCATATACAAACAGTGTTCTATGGTCAATACCAACAAGGTTCTAGAGGGTACATCAAGATATCAGAGCAAGACCTTGAGACATAAAGTGTCTCAAAGCTCCTCAAATCAAGGAAGAGTGCAGGGGTCTACAAACTCATAGGGGGTTTTCAGCCAGAGGTCCATGTACCTAGGATGTCCTTTGATCAATTTCTGCCTTAGGAATCTGAGGAATCTGACACCTTCACCCCAAAGTAAAACAAATTAGAAAGTGTCTTGGTCTTTCACTTCTGCAAGTAATTCTGATTAAGGTGTTTTCTGTTTGGACACATAGGGAAGAGGTCAGAGATGACTGCTGGCCAAGTGTCCAGGAATCATGTCAGATAACACTGGATTCCTTCTGTCTGGTCAGGTGTATAAATGTGTGTTGGCCAATCTATGTTGTTTGCATTGTTCTTGTGTGCATGTACGGTATGTGTGGTGTGTGTGTGTGTGTGTGTGTGTGTGTGTGTGTGTGTGTGTGTGTGTGTCCTATGTGTTTCTGGCAGCTTTTCCCCCTGTATTCACCTGTGTCTTTCTCTGGTACGACACCCTCCTGCAACTTGTCTTAATACCTGTACCATCTCCTGTTGTAGACCCAAATCCTTTTGGCTCTCCTAGGTCCCCTATGGGAACAAACAAGCAAAGAAACAGTTCCACCTGTCCCACACTAGGAGCAGAAGCACATTCTCTTTCTTGATTTGTTGATTGACTCTGCTCAGAGTCCACGCTTGTCCCTATGTGGAGATGCTGAGGTTTCAGGCCTCTCATCCAATGCCTCCTACATCTAAGGAGAACACAAACAGGAATGTTCAAATAGTTCCCCCAGGAGAGCATTCTCTACACTTTCAGCTTGCTCTAAGCATCCCTGAAGAAGGGGAAATTTCTCCTTGGCTGAGCATGAAGGAAAATTATCTTTCATGATTTAAGTCTTCTTATTATTCAGTGAACCACATTATTTGAAAACTCAAAACCCACAATTCTCTCTTGAAGAAATGAAATAAATGTAGAAAACTCCCTGCGGATCTTGCCAGGGGTATTTCTGCCAGATAACGCACCTCAGTCAGAAGAGATTTTCCTTCTGTTCAACACTCACCAAAGAACTTCATGTAACTTTTACTGATTAAAGACAGCTCCTAAATGATTCCCTTCATCACCCAGCTGGAAACAGATATTACAAAACGTTAATGAACTTCAAAGAATCTAAGTTGTATAATTTAGGAATTAGCTTCTGGCAGTATCTCAAAATGTGATTAACAACAAGTAACTGAGTGGGGATAAGCCATTTTCCATAACTGAAAGCCACCATCATTTTCTGTCATGTTTAGATACAGAAGAATTTTGGTGTCTTGCCCTCTGTCAGAAGAAACCTACACCACAGGACTGGCCCAGCACCAAGTTCCTATAATTGACCAACTAGCATGTTCAGATACCTCTGTCAAGACTAAACAATACCCAGTGACTGTGGAATTAAAAGGGAAAGTCAAAGCCCACATTGTCTCACGAGAAGAGACAGGCACTCTTGTGCCTGCCAATCATCCTCGAATATACCTCTCCTGTCTGTAAAGAAACCTGGGACCTCTGATTCTCATGAGTCTGATTTCTCCATAGAAAAAAGTGTACAATCTCTTGGTCCTGAATGATGTATTCTTCAGCTTTTACAACTGGGTATGTCAACTGTATAGAGATTTATAGAGAAAGATGTCTTCTCAGTGCTGGGGAAAAAGGACATTAAAAAATCTTGGCCCTCCTGGGGGGTATGTGACATCCCCTAGTAATTGCTGTCCTCCATGAGCACACAGTCAAACTCACTATCTGACTGATGACATTGAAATATGTGGGCCTTATTGATGGTCTGATGACACATACCAAAGCCCAGTACTACCTGAGATTGCATGCTAAAAAATAATGGTCAGTACAAAATTATATGTTGATTGAGGATACCAGAGGCAAAAGTCATTATTTAAGAAATAACTGTCTGGACACTGGTAACTAACCTTCACCAGGCTACTCATCTGGGCACCACAAAACTTTCTGACTTGTTCAGACCAAGGAATATTATACCTCTACCGGACACACTAACATGGGATATCTCAGCCATCTACCATGTTTGTGCTGAAATAAAATGAAAACAGAGAGCACTTACCCAGTAAGGGGTCCAAATAAGAGAACAGCATCATGTCAAACTTTGGAAAAATTAACTTATACAAGATATGGCTTTCTGGATGAGGATAAAAATACCTGCAACTTTCTTAAAGATACCTTTATTAAGTGGTTAGAAGTGTTCCCCACCTAGACTAAAACTGCTCCAACTGTAGCTAAAAAACAAAAGCATGAAGAGGTGCTCTGATTTGGCTTCCTTCTATCAATATGGTTCAATAATTGTCTGTTATTCATACCCCAAACCCTCTTAGTTAATAGCTATGAATATCAACATAGAGTGAAAACTTCACATCTAGACATCAGAGTTCTGAGCTGGTAGAAAGAATGAACAGGACATTGAAGAAAACTCTAACAAAATTTTCATTAGAGGCCAGGGAAAGATGAAAAGGCCTCTTCCTTTACTTTGCCTCAGTTTACTGCACTGCAAATTGGGAGGGACTAAGAGATTATATTTGGAAGAATTCCTCACCTGCTTCCTTGGCTCTGAGACAAGCAGTTGACTAAACTCTATAATCATTCCCTTATCAAGTCACTAATGGCCCTCCAGTTCTCCATACAGGCTATTCATTGAATTATCTGACAGAATAGGCCAACCTCTGAGTCCACCACCAATTTCACCTTGCTTCATTAGAGTGATATCCTCTGTCTCAAGTGAGCAGGCAAAGGGACACTGGAACTAATTTGGAGTGACTCTACAAGGTGATTCTCTCCATGCTTCTAGTGGTGAGGGTAGGTTCTCTTACACCATAGAGCCACCACAACCAGATAAAGAAACTGGAAGCCACAGATGCTGCTTTCAAATGGACTGTGTCCAGACTATTGCCCCATTAATAATAAGGTTTCACAGGTCCCCAGACTCTTCCATTCCCTGTCCTTATACTTCTTACTGAATCTTGGGTTTTCACTAGGGATATGAACTCAGGCTTATGGTCCAAACTCCACTCCTCTCAGGGCCGGACTTGAAATTGAGGAAGACAGATACATGGAAGGTATTAGCTAGTGTTGCTGCAGACCAGCAGAATTTATCCTTTCTTGACCTTTACTTGCTGATGTCTACTTTAAGTGTTTGGTTTTATTTGAAAAATGAAGGATTTGGGAGTTTATTTTTTAGATAGAATACAGAGTTTACAATTCCATGCATGTCTTGTGTCCTGGTCACCTAGTTGCCAGAAGCATGTGGGTTTCCATTGTAAAACTGGAGATTTCTAAATAAGATTGTTTTAAAAAATTCTGGTCTTTGGGAAATAGAAATAACCTAAGGAATCAGACTTTATCCTGCAGAAAGGGACTCTAGGGATAGAGTTAATCATTCACAGCCAAAAATCAACCAGTATTGCTTGTTATCCTTAGACACCTGCCCCCCCATGCTACATAGGGATATACTTTAAACAGACAGTCAGCCCACTTGCTGACAATACTTACAATGACTGTGGGTAGCCTTAATTAACATTAAGGGAGTTACAAGGGTAAAGAAATCTAACATCCCAAACTTTTAACCTACATACTTTCCCTTATTCTGATAGCTACTATTTAGCATAATTTTATACATAATTTATATGCATAAAAGCAATATTACTGGTCCTCTGAGACTACTTGGTGGACTTGTACTGTAATGGTTTGACTAAATGGCTCTTCTAATGCTATCCAAACTAAGTAGATAAGTTGATCAGGACTTAGAGGCACTAAAAGTTCTGGTTTCTGAGTAAAAATACAGTTAGATTCCTTTGCAGAAATGATTCTACAAAACTGGGAGGCTTAGAGATCTCAAGTAACAAAGGAAAATATGTATGGATTTGGGAGAAACCTGGGTTCTCTTTGCTAATTGATAAGGAGTAATTAGAAAAGCTCTTGGCATGGTTGGGAAAATGGTGGGTCCGCCTGTCTGTCTACTCAGCTATCAGCACTAGTTGGGCATCTAACTCTTATTCTGCTTGGATTAAGAATGGGGCCTGCATCATAAACTAAAATAGTCCCGTTTGGCTCATTCACTAAGATCAGTGGTGAATGTTAAGTTCCCCAGTCCTTAGTAGACTTCCACACCTTAGCATAACCTTGCCACATGGCTCGTGGCTTACTGGCATCTTCACATGCTGTTTGTCATTGTGGCAGCTGGCAGTATCTCTCTTAGCCTTCCACTTCCCAGCTTTATTCTCCTCCTTGTCCCGCCTATACTTCCTGCCTGGCCATCAGAATAACACCTGACATCTCAATGTGGACTCTGAAAGCCAGAAGTTCCTGGACAGATGTTATACAGACACTAAGAGACCATGGATGCCAACCCAGACTATTATATCTAACAAAACTCTCAATTGCCATGGGTGGAGTAAACAAAATATCCCATGGTAAAACCAGATTTAAACAATATCTATACACAAATCCAGCCCTACAGAAAGCACTAGAAGGGAAAATACAACCTAAGGAAGTTAGATGCACCCATTAAAATACAGGCAATAGATAATCCCATACCAACAAATACCAAAGAAGAGAAACACACAACACTACCAACAAACAATAACAGGAATTAACAATCAATGGTCATTAATATTCATTAATATCAATGGTCTCAATTCACCTATAAGAAGACACAGGCTTACAGAATGAATACAAAAAACAGGATCCATCCTCCTGCTGCATACAAGAAACACACCTCAAATTTAAAGACAGAATCTACCTCAGAGTAAAAGGCTGGGAAAAGATTGTCCAATCAAATGAACTTAAGAAGCAAGCTGGTGTAGTTATTCTAATATCTAATAAAATAGATTTCAAACTAAAATCAGTCAAAAGAGATTGGGAAGGATATTACATATTTATCACAGGGAAAATCCACCAAGATGAAGTCTCAATTCTGAACATTTATGCTCCAAATACAAGGGCACCCACATTTGTAAAAGACACATTACTCAAACTTAAATCTCTCATCAAACCCCACACACTAGTAGTGGGAGATTTCAATACACCACTCTCACCATTGGATAGATCTGTCAGACTGAAACTTAACGAACAAACAAGGGACCTAACAGAAGTTATGACTCAAATGGACTTAATAGATATCAACAGAACCTTCTACCCTAACACAAAATAATATATGTTCTTCTCAGAACCCCATGGAACCTTCTCTAAAATTGACCACATGCTCAGTCACAAAGTAAATCTAAATAGATACAGAAAGACTGGAATGACCTTCTGTATTTTATCAGACCACCATGCTTATAGTTAGATTTCAACAGCAACAAATTTTACAAAAAGCCTACAAACTCATGGAAACTGAACAAATGAATGTACAAATGAATCACCAATGGGTCAAGGAAGAAATAAAGAAAGAAGTTAAAGATTTCCTAGAATTCAATGAAAATGAAAGTATAACAGACCCAAACTTGTGGGACACTATGAAAGCAGTGCTAAGAGAAAAATTCATAGCACTAAATACCCACATAAAGAAGATAAAGAAATCTCACACTAGTGACTTAACAGCACACCTGAAATATCTAGAACAAGAAGAAGCAAACTCACCCAGGAAGAATTGACACCAAGAAATAATCAAATTGAGGGCTGAAATCAATGAAATAGAAACAAAAAGATCAATGCAAAGAATCAAGGAAACAAAGTGTTGGTTCTTTGAGAAAATCAACAAGATAGACAAGCCCATATCCAAATTAACCAAAAGGCAGAGAGAGAGAGAGAGAGAGAGAGAGAGAGAGAGAGAGAGAGAGCATCCAAAGAAACAAAATCAGAAATGAAAAGGTATACATAACAACAAACAATAAGAAAATCCAGAGAATCATCAGGTCATATTTTAAAAACCTCTACTCCACAAAATTGGAAAATCTGAACAAACTGGTCAATTTTCTGGTTAGGTACCGCATACTAAAGTTAAATCAAGACCAGATAAAACTATTTAAATAGGCCAATAACCCCTAAGGAAATAGAAATGGATATTAAAAGTCTCTCAACCAAAAAAAAAAAAAGCCCAGGACCAGATGGTTTCAGCACAGAATACTACCAGAATTTCAAAGAAGAGCTAATTTCAATACTCTTAGAATTGTTCCACACAATAGAAACAGAAGGAACATTACCAGTTACCATGATATCCAAACCACACAATGTTGCAACAAAGAAAGAGAACTACAGACCAATCTTCCTCCTGAACATTGATGCAAAAATACTTAATAAAATATTGGTAAACCAAATCCAAGAACACATCAAAAAAATTATCCACCATGATCAAGTAGGCTTCATCCCAGAGATGCAAGGACGGTTCAACATACAAAAATCTGTCAATGTAATACACCATATGAACAAACTGAAAGAAAAATCCACATGATCATCTCATTAGATGCTGAAAAAGCTTTTGACAAAATCCAACACCCCTTCATGGTAAAAGTTCCAGAGAGATCAGGAATACAAGGAATGTACCTAAACATAATAAAGGTAATTTACAGCAAACCAAAGGCAACATCAAATTAAATGGAGGGAAGCTCAAAGAAATTCCACTAAAATCCAGAACAAGACAAGGATGTCCTCCCTCCACATATTTATTCAATATAGTACTCTAAGTTCTATCTAGAGCAATTAGACAAGAAAAAGTGATCAAAGGGATAGAAATTGGGATAGAAATACATACAAATAATATAAAATACATTGGGGTAACTCTAACTAAGGAAGTGAAGGAATTGTACGACAAGAACTTTAAGTCTCTGAAAAAAGAAAATGAAGGAGATATTAGAAAATGGAAAGATCTCTCATGCTCATGGATAGATAGGATAAACATAGTAAAAATGGCAATCTTACCAAAAGAAATCTACAGATTCAATGCAATCTCCATCAAAATCCCAACACAATTCTTCACAGACCTGGAAAAAAACAATACTCAATTTCATATGGAAAAACAAAAAACCCAGGACAGCTAAAAGAATCCTGTACAATAAAGCAACCTCTGGAGGCATCACGATTCCTGACTTCCAGCTCTGCTCTAGAGCTACAGTAGTTAAAATCAGCTTGGTACTGACATAAAAATCAACATGTGGACCAATGGAATCAAATTAAAGACACGGACATTGACACACACATGTATGAACACCTAACTATGACAAAGAAGCCAAAACTGTACCACGGAAAAAAGAAAGAATCTTCAGCAAATGGTGCTGGAATAATTGGATATCAACATGTAGAAGATTGTAAATAGATCCATGTATGTCATTATGCAGAAAACTTAAGTACAAGTGGATCAAAGACCTCAACATAAATCCAGTCACTCTGAACCTGATAGAAGAGAAAGTACAAAGTAGTCTTGGACACATTGGCACAGGAGATCACTTCTTAAATATAACACCAGTTGCACAGACACTGAGAACAACAATTAATAAATGGGACTTATTGAGACTGAGGAGCTTCTGTAGGGCAAAGGACAATTTCAATAAGACAAAGTGACAGCCTACAGAATGGGAAAAGATCTTCACCAACCCCACATCTGATAGAGGACTGATATCCAGAACATATAAAGAACTCAAGAAACTAGACATCAAAATACCTAACAGTCTAATTAAAAAATGGGCTATAGAGATAAACAGAAAATTCTCAACAGAAGAAGCTCAAATGGCTGAAAAACATTTACAGAATTGCTCAACATCTTAGTCATCAGGGAAATGCACATCAAAATAACTCTGAGGTACCACCTTACACCTGTCAGAATGGCTAAGATAAAAAACACTGAAGACTGCTTATGTTGGAGAGGATATGGAGCAAGGGGTACACTCCTCCACTGCTGGTGGGAATGCAAACTTGTACAGCCACTTTGGAAAACAGTATGGCAGTCTCTCAGAAAATTGGGAATCAATCTTCTTTAAGACCCATTTCATCACTCTTGGGCCTATACCCTAGGAATGATCAATCATTCCACAAGGACACATGCTCAACTATGTTCATAGCAGCATTATTTTTAATAACCAGAACCTGGAAACAACCTGGATGCCCTTCAACTGAAGAATGGATAAAGAAAATGTGATACATATACATAATGGAGCACTACTCAGTGGAGAAAAACAATGACATCATGAGGTTTGAAGGCAAATGGATAGAACTACAAAATATCATCCTGAATGAGGCAACCCAGACTCAGGACAAACATGGTATATACTCACTCATAATTATATACTATATATAAAGCAAAAGATAATCAGACTGCCACCCATGCTCCAGGGAGGCTAGCTATGGTGATATTTTATTTGTATTAAAATATTATTTGTATGTTAATAAATAAAGTTGCCCGGGGGTCAGAGCTATTAGCAAGCCATAGGAAAGCAGGGCAGTGGTAGCGTACGCTTGTAATTCCAGCACTTGGTAGGCAGAGCTGGGTAAGTCTCTGTGTGTTCAGGGATACAGCCATTATTGGATACACATGCTTTTAATCTTAATACCAATCATGGAAAACCTGGAGGCCTATACAGAGAGGCCGTGATGAGGCGGTCATGTGGTTGGGTTTACAACCAATGAGAAGGCAGGGCAGGAACTCTATATAAAGACTTTAACACAGGGGTAGCTCTGGTTCGGAGAGGTAGGACCACTGTAGGAGGAAGGGTAAGGTTTTAGCTCTTAGCTCTGACCTCTTGGCTTTCTTCTTTGCATTGGTTCTGTGTTTCTTATTTAATAAGAAGGTTGGATGCATCTACATTTGGCGCCCAACGTGACAAGAATTCATTAAAAACCGCTTGGCTTGGCTTGGCGGCAGGTCCGGTTTCCAGCCTGGGCGGCCCGGCTGCCTAGCTTGGGCCCAGGCCTGACTGACCCGCAGCTGGAGCTACTTGCAACTGCTACAAACAACTCAGACCTGCCCTGCTGAACAGGGCCCCTGCCGGTAAAGCCAAGGCTTGACTCGGCTCAAGCGGCTACACTTTCTCTCTCTCTCTCTCTCTCTCTCTCTCTCTCTCTCTCTCTCTCTCTCTCTCGCTGGATTCACACCTCGAACACCAGGTGGCTGTGAAATTCCCTGGGATTCTACTGTTCTACCCAGACTTGGTAAGTCAATTAACATATCTATTTAAAAGAGAATTTTTTTCTACATTAAAAAAAATGGGCTTTATGTGTACATTGGAAGAAAATTGGGCTTTGTTTGAAATTTTAGGCACTCTGACAATGGAGCAACTATATGAAAAGATTAATATTGATCGAATTATTCAGTTTATTACTTTTCTTATCCTCATTTTACTATTTAAAAAGATCATCAACTTAAGTGCCAGGATAACAGTCCTAGAAAAACTTGTTAAACCGGTAAAAATGAATTATAGAGAAATTCAAATTCAGACAGAAGAAATAAATAGTGAAGTTGTTTCAAAATTGGATCGTAAGGTTACAGAAAGAAAGCCAGTTTTCACACAATCACCCTTAATTTATCCAGTAGCCGTACAGCAGCTACCTGATGAAGAGAATGAACAAAATACTTGGGTTCCAGTTGAAATGTTAGACTTACGAAGATTTAAGGAGGCAATAGCATCTTATGGCATGCACTCCCCATATGTAAAGCAAATGTTAAACACCTGGTCAACTTGTAATAGGATTATACCAAAGGACTGGCGGGAATTGGCACAGGCTGTTCTTGAACCCGGACAAAATCTCCAGTGGAAAATGTGGTTCAGTAATGAGGCTAAACATATAGAAAGACAATGTAGGGATAGCGGAATACAAGTCTGCCAGGATCAGCTTATTGGCGAAGGCCAATATGCTTCAGTACAAACACATTGTTCATATGATGTCCAAACCCTACTTCTATGTAAAACGGCAGCTTTGAATGCATGGGACAGAGTTGAAGAACCAGGAAAAAAAACCTGAGTCATTTACAAAGGTTATACAGGGCCCCAAAGAATCTTTCACAGATTTCTTACAAAGATTGACTTCAGCAGTACAAAAAATGGTCCCGAATTCAGAGGCTAGTCAGATAATAATTGAATCCTTAGCCTTTGAGAATGCAAATGCAGCGTGCAAAAGAATAATTAGGCCGTTAAAGGCAAGATCTGCACCTTTGGAAGATTGGATTAGAGATACAGTTAATGTAGAGGCTTATGATCATGATGATATGTGGGTAGGAAAAGCAATTTCAAAAGGTTTGAGCAATGTTAGATGTTTTGGATGTGGAAAGCAAGGACATTTGAAAAGGGATTGTAAACAGGTCATTCCTAGAAATAATGTTTCTTCAAGGAACACTGGCAACAGAATGCCCCTTCCTTCTGGAGTATGCAGAAGGTGTGGTAAGGGAAAACACTGGACCAACGAATGTAGATCAACAAGGGACAGACAGGGTAACCCTCTGCCTCGAGCTTCGGGAAACTCCCAGAGGGGCCTCAGGCAGGCCCCCACAGTAAATCCAGTTCAAACCTTTCCTGCAGTTGTAGAGGAAACCCCTACTCAAAGCAACTAAATAACCAAATGTCTATTGGAATAAATCATGTTAGTAGAGATGATGAAACAGAGAAAATTGGAAATACAGGAAAAAACATAAAGAAAATTTTTTGGCAAACTTCTATTAATGAACAAAGACCAAAACTAACAATAAAAATAAATGGTGTTTTGTTGTCTGGTCTGGTAGACACAGGTGCTGACATTATCATAATTGCACCAGAATTTTGGCATCCAACTTGGCCTCTTCAGGAGGTAAACATTCAACTCTTAGGAATTGGGACATTATCTAGAGTGAAACAAAGTGTAAGATGGCTTGAATGTATAGGTCCAGAAGGACAGAAAGGAAAATTAAAACCATATATGGCTAACATAGCTATGAACCTGTGGGGTCGAGACTTGTTACAACAATGGAATACTCAGATTAATATCCCTCCAATCTCAGAAACAAATCATAAATTAGTACATGTTTCTGAGAGAAATATTAAAAGATATTATTCTAATGAGTGCTCACCAGCCATCCATGTCATACAAGAACAGGGCACAACAACTGATAATCTTCCAAAAACATTAACAGCTCTACCTTTAAAATGGTCAACAGACAAGCCTGTATGGGTTCAGCAATGGCCTTTAACAACAAAGAAACTCCAGGCTTTTCAAGAGCTGGTGGAAGAACAGTTAAATGCTCATCATATTGAAGAATCAACCAGCGCTTGGAATTCTCCTGTATTTGTTATAAAAAAAAATCTGGTAAATGGAGAATGGTAACAGACCTTAGAGCAATTAACAAAGTAATTCAGCCAATGGGCTCTTTACAATCTGGAATTCCTTTACCTACTCTGTTACCAAAAGGCTGGCCTCTCATAGTTATTTATTTAAAAGACTATTTCTTTTCAATACCCTTACAAGAAAAAGACAGAGAAAGATTTGCTTTCACAGTGCCTACTTACAATAATTCTCAACCGGTTAAAAGATTTCAATGGAGGGAATGTTGAATATCCCAACTTTGTGCCAATATTTTGTAAAACAGCCATTAGAAGTGGTACGTAAAAAATTTCCTAAATCTATAATTTATCATTATATGGAAGACATTTTATTAGCTGATTCAAATGCAGATACTTTAGAAAGAATGTTTGAAAAAGTAAAGAAAATTTTGCCATGCTGGGGATTACAAATTGCTTTAGAAAAGGTACAAAGAGGAGATTCTATTAATTATTTAGGATATAAAATAGAACTTCAAAAAATTAGACCTCAAAAAGTGCAAATTAGGAGAGATCGACTACAGACTCTTAATGACTTTCAAAGATTATTTGGAGACATTTCTCATCTAAGAACTATTGTTGGGGTAAAAAATGATGAACTGAATAATTTGTTTAAAACCTTAGAAGGTGATAAGGACTTAAATAGTCCAAGAGAATTATCACCTGAAGCTGAGAAAGAATTGGCCTTGGTAGAAAAGAAAGTACATGAAGGGCACGTAGATCGTATTGATCCAAAGTTGGATTGCATTTTGGTTATTTTACCTTCTAGGCATTCTCCTACAGGAATATTAATGCAGAGGGAAGATATTATATTGGAATGGATATTTTTACCAAATAAACCAAATAAAAAATTAAAAACTGATGTGGAAAAAATCTCTGACTTGATTTGGAAAGGAAAATTGAGACTTCGTCAATTAGCAGGAATAGACCCAGCAGAAATTGTCATACCTTTAACTAAGGAGGACATTGAAAAATTATGGATAGAAAATGAAGTTTGGCAAAAAGCTTGTAGTAATTTTTTGGGAGAAATTAACAGCAAATATCCCAAAAGCAATAGAATTGATCTTATAAACAGAGCTGATTGGATCTTGCCTCGAATTGTGAGGAAAAAACCCATATCTGGAGTTCGTACATTTTATACAGATGCCAACAAACAAGGAAAGGCAGGTTACAAATCAGACAATTTAAGTAAAGTGGTTCAAAGTCCTTATAATTCAGTTCAAAAATCAGAATTGTATGCTATTCTGTTGGTATTAATGGATTTTTCAGAACCTCTCAATATAGTAACTGACTCTCAGTATGCTGAAAGAGTAGTATTACATATTGAGACTGCAGAATTTATCCACGATGCTTCAGAATTAACTTCATTATTTATTCAATTACAAGATACAATCAGAAAAAGGAGTCATCCTTTATATATAACTCACATCCGATCCCATACTGGTCTGCCAGGCCCTCTAGCACAAGGCAATGATGAGATTGATAAATTATTGATAGGAAATGTGCTGGAGGCCTCAGAATTTCATAAAAAACATCATGTAAATAGTAAAGGTTTAAAAAAGGATTTTTCCATAACCTGGCAACAAGCCAAAGAAATAGTAAAGAAATGTCCTACTTGTTCCTTCTACAATCAAACACCATTACCAGCAGGATGTAACCCAAAGGGTACTCAGAGGAATGAAATCTGGCAGATGGACGTGTTTCACTTTGCAGAATTTGGAAAACTGAAATATGTACACCACACTATCGATACTTATTCAGGATTTCAGTGGGCAACTGCTTTGAGCTCTGAAAAAGCTGATTCTGTAATCACTCATTTGCTAGAAGTTATGGCCATTATGGCTATACCTGCACAAATCAAAACTGATAATGCTCCATCATATGTCTCTGTTAAAATGAAACAGTTTTTTGCTTATTATAATATAAACCATGTTACAGGTATACCACATAATCCTACAGGTCAAGCAGTTATAGAAAGATCAAACAGAACTCTAAAGGATATTCTAAATAAACAAAAAGGAGTAACAAAAACCCCCAGAAATAGACTACATAATGCTCTATTAACTTTGAATTTTCTCAATGCTAATGAGAAAGGAACAACAGCTGCAGCGAGACATTGGATAATAGAAAAAACTACAGAATTAAATCAACCTATATACTTTAAGGATGTGCTGACCTCAGAATGGAAACCAGGGTATGTGTTACGTTGGGGACGAGGTTTTGCTTTTATCTCTACAGGAGAAGATAAGCTGTGGGTACCATCAAAATTGATAAAGGTTTGATTTGAACAAGAGAGACCTCTTAATTAGAGGAGGTGATAGTTCATCAACTATCATGAACATCCAATTTAAACTAACTTACATCAGTAACACATGCCTTTTCATTTAATCAGATAACTTGTCAAAAAGGAACATCCCCAAAAAACCTTGGGGAAAGGTTTTTGTTTTTGTCTTTTAGGAGAATGAAGGTTAAGGAATTTGAAGAACACTGGACAAATGAGACAACTGAAGAAAAGGAACAAATCATCTATCCTAAGAAACAGAGTGAAATGGCGTATGGGTATGTTATCTAAAAAAATTTTATGTCTTCCTAAATGTTTGTTTCTGCTTTTCTTTAAAGATTTAACACTATTTAACTTCTAATAGTCCCAGTTCAATTAAAATTTAAAGCTGACTTTGGAGTTGGAGAATGGCTCTCTCCTTCTTTAAACTCAAGCATGTTGTTAAAAGGAAAATGCAAACTCCCTGTATCATGCCAGAGGAAAAGAGCCATCTTCTGCTATGGGACAGGAGAAAAGCCAAATTAATTAAGGGACTATTCTATTACTAATCTCAACTCTTTGATTCTATTCTGATTCTTTAAACTTTTCTTAAAGTATGAATTTTATATCAAAATTTACAAGATCTATATATATATATATATATATATATATACATTTTAAACTTTGTTAAGATATAAATGGTCATATAGAGTACTAACTAATTCTAAAAAGTCGCATATATAGTCTTTGTGTTCGAGTCTCTTATCAGTTTTTTGCAGGAAATCACGGTTAGGCCTAACATCAACTGAAGTCTCCAGGAAGAAGATGGGGCCCCACAACAACAACAATTCCACGTGGACAATAATAACATCACTAAGCTGACAAACATCATCTACAGATCAGCTTTGAACTACAAAGTGCTCAGAGCAATTTTGAGAAGAGCTAGCTGAGATGATCCAGTCTCAAAGACTACTTGAATAAGGATTTGAGATAAAACCTGAATTTTGGCATTATACACAGACTGGATAACGAAGGATATATTTACCTTTTCTAGAATTTGACAATTAACCTAAAATTTTTCTTTCAGGATAAAGATAATTCGCCCATACCCAGCAGGAAGCAATTTCAAGAATACGACGCCCGCATTCCCAAAGAGGTGGTGTGGGGCGGTTGGTTTTTTTGGCCTTTTAATGGGTTTTGGGTCTGGGATAATTTTCATTGATTAGGGGGGTTGCTTACAAGTTGTTGTCAAGGGTTAGGAAAAAGGCTAAGCAAAGGAGATTAGATTTAAGGTTCTTATAGAAAAAAAAGAAAGAAAAGAAAAATGTAAATACTTTACATTGTATTGGATTGTTTTATATTGTATACAAATTATATATATTGAAATTGATATTGTTAGAAAATGTTATATATATTTTTCTAATTGTACCGTTCATCTAACAATGTAATGCAATTTTCTGATCCTTGAATGATATTACCAACTATTAGGATATAAAGAAATGAAAGTTAGTAGTTAGATATTATAATAGAACTTGTAGTTATATTAGGTATGTTTTCAAGATTGAGTAGATATATTTTAGATAGACAGGTTATCTTCAAACCCTTCAGAGATCTACAGAATATGGCATTTAAAATGTTTTAATAACTTAGAAAATTTTTCTTTTTTGTTATGACTATGAGACATGTCGGCTCCTGGCAGTACCAATCTACTTCAGAGAAAATATGGGCATTGAAGAAACTGCATATGGAGTTAACTTTCATTGTGGCAAAAGTTAGCCACTGGACAACAAAGTATCCTCGAATCAACAGGACAAAATGGACAGACAGGACATAAAACAAAGGATTACTGATTCTTGCCAAAACAAGTGTGGTTATGGCTTTATCAAAAGGCATCTTCAGAGGCCAGGACAATATGGCACCATCCCTGAAGTGGCCTTCGCAATTCGAAAAAGGTACAGTGCCATTTTCTTCGAAGGCAGCTGAATAGGCAGTGGGCCGATGGCCTCTGATGTGCAATGGAACAGCAGCTGAAACAGTTATTCTTGAAGAGTAACTAAGCTCACGCCTCTCAATAGTAGACTGGCATTTGATAGAGGGATATGGAGAAGAATGGGATGCTGAGATGAAGCCATATATACACAGCCAAGAAGAATGGACAGCTGAATTAAAAAACCATCAACAATTTCCAGAATTTAAAATCCTGAATCATGACATGATACTAGTGGAATTCAGGTGTTTCTGGTACATGGACCACTCTCACTCAATGTGAGGTTGAACTGTTGACCTTGTGTACATCCTACTTCACAAATGAGTCTGTCAGATATGCTAAGCCTATAGGCTGAAGATGATGCCCCAGCACTTCGGAGAAACCTCAGGTGACTGTCCAGACAGCTGTCTGTTTCTGTCAACTCACAAATTTTTTGGAAGTTGCTTATGTGCACTTCCTGTTTTTATTTTTGTTAGCTAATATTATTTCCTTCTTGGGTCTCTGAGGGAGTTGAAGATTAGTTAGTTATAGTTGAAGATTAATTAGGATACATTTTGGACTTACCAAAATAGGATAGATAATGAAATTATTTTCTCTGAATTTGTCAAATACAAATGGACTAGACATTGTTTAAGTATTTATTACTTGTATATATTGTATATAGTTATTGTACTTTTGTATATAGTTTTTCTTATATTAGTTATAAGCTTTTTCTTTTTTTTCCTTTTTATTAAAATAGCAAAGGGGAAATATGGTGATATTTTATTTGTATTAAAATATTATTTGTATGTTAATAAATAAAGTTGCCCGGGGGTCAGAGCTATTAGCAAGCCATAGGAAAGCAGGGCAGTGGTAGCGTACGCTTGTAATTCCAGCACTTGGTAGGCAGAGCTGGGTAAGTCTCTGTGTGTTCAGGGATACAGCCATTATTGGATACACATGCTTTTAATCTTAATACCAATCATGGAAAACCTGGAGGCCTATACAGACAGGCTGTGAGGAGGCGGTCATGTGGTTGGGTTTACAACCAATGAGAAGGCAGGACAGGACCTCTATATAAAGACTTTAACACAGGGGTAGCTCTGGTTCGGAGAGGTAGGACCACCGCAGGAGGAAGGGTAAGGTTTTAGCTCTTAGCTCTGACCTCTTGGCTTTCTTCTTTGCATTGGTTCTGTGTTTATTATTTAATAAGACGGTTGGATACATCTACAGCTAGCTAGTAAGGAGGAGCCTTGGAAGGATACATGGATTGCCTAGTGATAGAGAAATGGATGAAATATACATGTGCAAAGTGGTTGTGAGGGAGGTAGTGGAGGGCATGGGATGGGAGATGAGAGCTTAGGGGAGCAAGAGGTTCCAATTGGAATGGCAACAGAGTGGGAGAGCAAGAAAAGAGATAACATGATAAATGAAGACATGCTGTTGGATGGTCTGTATGTCAAAACTTTTGCTCTGATTGGTCAATAAATAAAACACTGATTGGCCAGTGGCCAGGCAGGAAGTATAGGTGGGACTAACAGGGAGGTGAATTGAGAAAACAGGAAGGCAGAATGCCAGCTGTTGCCATGACAAGCAGCATGTGAAAATGCCAGTAAGCCACAAGCCATGTGGCAAGGTATAGATTTATAGAAATGGATTAATTTAAGATATAAGAACAGTTAGCAAGAAGCTGTCACGGCCATACAGTTTGTAAGCAATATAAGTCTCTGTATTTACTTGGTTGGGTCTGAGCGGATGTGGGACTGGCAGGTGACAGAGATTTGTACTGACTGTGGGCAAGGCAGGAAAACTCTAGCAACAAATGGCACCCAATGTGTTAGCAAGAGTTTCCACCTAAAACCTGAAAAAAAAAGATTCTAAAACAGAGCTAAAAACAGTTCCTAGTTGCCTCTTTCAAGTTAGTGGAAGCCTGCTGTTTTTGAGCTACTATGGTGGGTTCCTGGTGTGAGCACTTGTCCTGCAGTATGGTGGGAATGAGGCATCTACAAGCGGCTCATTACCCTGCTGCTGTGTGGTGGATTTACCCTTTGCTAGTACAAAACATAAAAAGAGGTTTCTGGGCTACACGCTGCTCTGATAGAAGCATAGACCCACTATTTCTGAGAGTTGTTGGCTACCAGAGCTGGCGGAAAATGTACCACCACCATGTTGGGAAGCTGAAGTGGGTGGACCCAGCAGCCATAGCACCATTTCATTCTTGGAATGCTGTAGTTTAAAGCAATAGGCTCAAGGTAATATAAAAAATAAGCCACGTAAAGATGGCTACCACACAGAGAATCTGGATTATGTTCTCTTTGATATTCATAACTGAAGAAAAGCATTTAATTGCAAAAGCTGTTGAGTTATGCCAAAATGTATATTTTAAAGTTACCTTGACTTTAAAATTTTGATGTAAGGATGTGTTGCTTTGGAAAAGAGGCTTTGCTTTTGTTTCCACAGAAAGCCAGAGGCTATGTATTTGTTGCAGATTAAGATACATCATGTTTGACCAGCCAAGACCCCCTGAAAGGTCTCCAATGACACCATGGCCCAGATGATCCAACATCCAGAACCGTTTGAAGGCAACTGGCTCAGACAATACAGCCTCACAGACTACTCCATAAGCCTAAAGTATTCTTTGTGTCCCCATAAGATACAGTAGTAAGAGAAGCTACGCCCAAATTCCCAGATATACCAAACTAGCTAAGAAGATGTGTAAAAGTTAAAACCTTCCTTTTTTTTAAAAAAAAAAAAGAAAGGAAAGAAAAGGGGAAGTGCTGTGGGATGGTCTGTATGTCAAATCTGTTGCTCTGGTTGGTCAATAAATAAAACACTGATTGACCAGTGGCTAGGCAGGAAATATAGGCGGGACTAACAGAGAGGAGATTTGAGAAAAAAGGAAGGTGGAAGGAAACTCTGCCAGCCGCCACCATGACAAGCAGCAAGTGAAGATGCCAGTAAGCCATGAGCCACATGGCAAGGTATAGATTTAGAGAAATGGATTAATTTAAGATATAAGAACAGTTAGCAAGAAGCTTGTCATGGCCATACAGTTTGTAAGCAATATAAGTCTCTGTGTTTATTTGGTTGGGTCTGAGTGGATGTGGGACTGGCAGGTGACAGAGATTTGTCCTGGCTGTGGGCCAGGCAGGAAAACTCTAGCTACAAAGACACCATGGGAATAGAAAGAACCAGAGTGCTAGGGAGGTTCCCAGGAATCCAAATGGTTGACTCCACCATAGACTACTGGCAATGGACAACAAGGTGCCTGAGCTGGCCATCTCTGGTGATTAGTTGGCTGAATACCCTAACTGTCATCACAGAATCCTCAACCAGTGACTGAAGGAAGCAGATGCAGAGATCCATGACTGGGTCCCAGGCAGAGCTCCAGGAGTTCAATTGATGAGAGATAGGAGGAATTCTATGAGCAAGGTATATCAAGACCATAACTGGAAAAAGGACAGAGATAACTAGCCAAACTAGTGGAAACACATGAACTGTAGACCAGTAGTTGAGGAGCCCCCATGATACTAGACTAGGCCCTCTGGATAAGCAAGACAGCTGTTTAGCTTGACCTGTATATGGGGCCCCAGGCAATGGGATCAGTACCTGTCAGTAGTGCATGGGCCAGGGTTTTGGAACCTAGTGCCTATGGTGAGACACTTTGTGCAGCCTTGGTTCAGGAAGTAATGTCTTGGACTTTCCTCAACTGAATGTGCCAGACTCTGGTTAATACCCATGGGAGAACTTATCTTAGAGGAGGTGAGAATGGGAGGTGGGTTGGTTGGGGGAAGGCTGAGGGGCAGGAGGAGGGAGGATGGGGGAATCTGTGGTTGGTATGTAAAATGAATAGAAAATCTCTTAATAAAAATTTTTATTAATAAAAGTGTGACTAGTGAGGCCATAGGCAAAAGGAGAGAATATAATAGAACTATTCTTCTGAATTAAAATGGAATTAACATGATTCCAAATAATTTATTTGTGAAATCACAGATCAGAGCATTGATCCACTCTTGTCAGAGAAACTTCTCCTGGTAGATATAAATTATCAGAGACTTTCAACTGATCATTTTGGAAAGAATGAGCCACTGTATAATGCTCAGCTCTGGACAGGGAATATATGTAATACTCAATCACAGAAATCTCCATAACCTTATCAGGTTGTAGATAATTACATATAACTTATTTTCAGAAAGAACAGACTAATTGTGCATACAAATGCATAGTTTTTGGGACACCAGACCTGCCAAAGATCATGCTAGAAAAAACATCCTAAGCACGGAGAACAGAGTTAAATGTGAAGTCTCACCACTAGCCATGGAGATTTTGTAGTTGATAGGTTTTCTGACAGTCAGCTGTTATCAAAATTTTGGCATTTGGTAGATTTACCACAGTCCAGAGAAGGCTCAAGATCTATGAGAAATTCAAAAATATAAGTAGGACTATTTGGAGAAAAAGAAGAAATTTCAAGGTTGGGTGAATAGAAGGGTTAGTGTGGGAAAGTATATATGTATGGAGTTAGGGGAGGAGTGAATATAATCAAAACACACTGTACTTAATTTCTCAATTAATTCATAAATGCATTTAAAAACCAAGAAGAAAGCAGCCAGACATCCCAAAACAATAAATAAAAGAATTGCATATACTGGAAAGGAATTGGCTACAAAATTTCTTAAGAGTAGAAACCAAGTTTTCTCTCCTATGAGAATGTACATTTAAATGTGTGTATGTATATATGTACATAATTATATCTACATACACACATATAATGCATACTTTCTGAGAATTTCATATATGTGTATTTTCTCATTTGCACATTATAGTCATAATCCCTGTTACACTTTCCATGGAAAAAGAGCAGAGGTGCTCCAAACCTCTCAACACTAAGCAATGATAAGGGAATGGAAACTTTAATCACCAAATGTGAAGAATATATATTGTATCTCTGTTTTTCACAATATATAGTATATCAAAATTGTGTGCAATTCCTATATGATATTTAAAATGCTTTTTGCAACATGAATGCTTTATTGTTAGAGTGTACAAAGTGAAAAAAACCCACCAAGATAGACATGGATTAAACCATACCAGTTGCTTGGAAGAAGACAATGGGGAGAGAAGTAAGAAAGCAACACTTAAGCTCTTCTTTGCTTAACTTCTTGAGTTAAGCAAACATGGAGGTCAGACATAGATGGAGGACAAGCCACATGGTAGGGAAGATGCCTTCAGAGAAAGAGGAAGGGAGACCAAGATATCACAGAAAGGTAATTAGGGTCAGGCCACAATCCAAAAGAAAGTAACAGGAAGGAAAAAAGAACAAATTAGGATTTTCTGAATCATCGCTGTGTTATGTTCAAAATCAAGAAAACGTATGACACACTCAATTACATAAACGTTGTGATCTGAATATTTCACATTCTTTATATACAAGAAAGCTTAATCCTATCTCCTATATAGTATTTAAAATTGATTTTGTCAACTGTTTAGTTTCAGTCCACAGTTCTTAAGGAGAACTATGACAATTTAATCGCCACAAAGCAGATTTTCCTTTTATGTATATTGTCAGTATAGTATAATTGGGTATAAAGAAAGAGCAGTCTACAAAATGGTTATGTATGTTTATAAGGTAAGACAACTAGGTCACAATTTACCCACTCTACCTCTGCTCAGGTTTTGAAAACTCAGTTTGTTTTTATACTTCCATGGGTTTGAAGAATCAAAAAAAATATCTTGAGAAAAGCTTAAGATTTATAAGTATCCTTGGGCCAGGCGGTTGTGGTGCATGCCTTTAATCCCAACACTCGGGAGGCAGAGGAAGGCGGATCTATGTGAGTTTGAGGCCAGCCTGGTCTACAGAGTGAGCCAGGACCTGCCCCAAAAAGCTACACAGAGAAACCCTATCTCGAAAACAAACAAACAAACAAAAACAAAACAACAACAAAATTTTGTGTCTTACTACGAAAAGATTTTCTTCTGTTATCTTCAGTATTGAACTTTTGAATTTATGACAAGCTTAAAAAAGGCTCAGATTTCTACACATAGTTTTAAGTCAATTTGAAAATTCTGAAATAGTCTTAATAGATTGAGAGTATTGGCTACTTTTTCCAGGGTATCTCTGCATCTGTCCTCAAAGAAGATATTCATATTTCAGGGAAGAGATAAATGAACAAAACACTAGGTGGGGAGGCTTCAAGTTTGGTCTCCCTCCATGTTTTTTTGGTCATGTTGCTTGATTTAATATGTAGATGTGCAAAAACTTGGGCCTTGTTATTACTCAAATTTAAGAGAATTGTATTCGGGCTGGTGGGATATTCTTGACAACTGAGGCAATCTAGCAAAGACATATGGGGAACTGATATGAAAAAAAAAAACAGTCCAGAGAAAGAAATCTGGAAGAAATGAAATCTGTTTAAGAAACTGGGAACCAAAAGAAAGTACAAGGATTGACTTCTTTGGTCCACCACCCAAGGCTCTGTGTGTTAGGGAGTAGCTGAAATGAGCTCTAGGTCTGTTTTGCTATATTTTACCCAGCTAATACTTGGAAAATCTGGCAAATACAACACTTGATATAGAATATGGAATGATGGCTGTACTGCCTAGTTTTATATTAACTTGACACAAGTTAGAGTCTTCAGAGAGGAGGAACCTCAATTGAGAAAATGGCTTATAAGATTGGCTGTAGGCCAGCCTGTAGAGCATTTTCTTAATCAGTGACTGATGGGGAAGGTCTCAACCCATTGTGATGGAGCCATCCCTGGACTGGAATTGGGTTCTGTAACAAAGCAGGTTGAGCAAGCCAGTTTGGAGCACTCCTCTGCATCAGGTCCTGCTTCCAGCATCCTGCCCTGCTTGAGTTCCTGTCCTGACTTCCTTCAGTGATGAACAGTGTTGTGGACATGTCAGGCAAATAAGCATTTTCCTTTTCAAGTTGCTTTGATCATGGTGTTTCATCGGAGCAATAGTAGCCCTGACTAAGACAATTGGGGTTTGAGTTAAGGGACCTTTTGGACCCTTTTTTTTGCTGTCAGCTGTTTTGCCATAGCATAGTAGTAAGTTGCATGGTTAAATACTCCTTTTGATTAAAACAACTAAATAAAATTGTTCAAATCTTCAAAAAAATTGATTTTGGATTTGAATATATTTCAAGCATATTTATTTTTAAGACTTTTCACTGATATGTAATCCCTAAGAAATTGGTAAAAAATGGTGAGAAATGAAAATACAAGATTCTGACTCTATAGAAATATATTTTAGTAAATCATGATGTACATTATTGTCAATGGGTGATAACTATAGATGATGGACAGCTATGCTGGACATCTTAGAAATCTTAGAATGTGGTATAGGAATTACTGTCCCTGAATCATGTAACTTCAACTGGACATCAGAGATATCATTATTTATTTATTCAATTACATTAAATACAAGAGTGACATTGGATAACTTAATATTTTTTAATCTTATCGACAAAATCAATCTAAAATCATCTGAATTATTACTGAATGTTGCAGTGTTAGATAGACACATGCATTTCTGGAAGTGATACATTGAGATAAATATTAAAAGAATCACCACAGTGCTAAATTTGACAGCCATCAGCACTCAATATTATGATAGCATGAAAAAAATCCTTACACCAGGTATGTTTGTGTGTATCTGATTAGCTGCCTGTATGTGTGTTTCTGGCTGTGTTTTAACATATCAGGACAGAATACACATTCTTTGTGAAACACCCTAAGAGAAAGGAGGTTAGCAAGTAAGATCTCAGTGCTAATGGAAAGGGCATACTAAGGATGAACAAAGCACAGTGGCCACACCAGAACAAACACCGAAGAAGGGCATTTAAAATAAGTGAATGCAGTCCTCATAGACCTTCTTAAAAGGATATAGAGAGCATTCAATGGTCACCCCGCTGATATGAAGAGAAAAGGCCACAAAGCTTCAATTCATGGAAAGAGGGAGAATGATTATGAGGCCACAGGTGACAATGGAGGGAAGAGCTCAGAATCATGACAGAGTTAGGGCTAGAGACATTGTCATTCATAACACACAGAAGGAGGACACATGGGGAAAACGTGCAAAGTGACTTTTTCTATATGAGTTATGCTTCAGAAAATTGATAGTTATATCTCTTTATTGCTTGTTTTTCAATTTTGGAAAAATAAAATGTTCATATATTTATATGTAGGTAGTGTTGTTCTTAATTATTTGTCCCAAAAAGATAATATATCCACTTATTCCTATTATTAAAAAGCAATGTTGATAAATCTTTATCAGCCCAAGTTAGAAAATTTGTTCAAAAATTTTAACATTTTTAATTAATGTCTCATCCTGAAAGTTTTGTGAACACAACTGCCTAAGCATGATATGAATGAGGAGGAGAGTATTAGACATACCAAAGTGGCTGGGAGTAAAATCATAAGGTCTTAATCCTAAAGAAAGAATTATAGGCAGCTAAGGAATGTGAAGAATCAGAGAAAGAGTATTCTACAGGAAAAAGCAAAACAATTGAATATCAAATATCAAATGATCACCCTAAAAAATATAAAATGGGGTAGCTTTATATATTCTGACCTGCTTGTATTTAGGAACATATATATATATATATATATATATATATATATATATATATATATATATATATATATACATATATATGTGTATATATATATATACATATATATCTGTGTACATATATATGTATATATGTGTGTGTGTGTGTGTGTGTGTGTGTGTGTACAAACATATGTCTATGTAACAACATTTTTAAATAGCTCATGAATTTGAAAGGGAGGAAGCAGAGTTATGTGGGAAGGTTTGGAGGTAATGAAGGAAAAGAGAAATGCTCCAATTATATCATAATTTCAAAAATAAATGAAGTGGTAAAAAATTTTAAACAAGCATCCCACTGCAAAATATTTTAGAATAAGCTGCAAGAAAATTTTTTCAGATTATGATGTGTGAAACTTTACACAAAAGGCATATATTTATAGTAGAAGAGAAAAAACTCTTAACATCCAAATTGTGCAAAATAAAATTCATAAGATAAATGAATTTATATCACATCATAAACATAAGAAATATTTGTAGATTTCGGGAAATCAACTTTGACATATCAAGTCAACCACATTTTTAAGTAAATTGGAGGGACATGTTCTTCATCTCATAAATTTCTAGAGATACTATCAATTTAAATTTGAAAGGATAACAGTCATCATATATAACAGGATTTGCCATATGGGAGAAAATATGGTTCACACAGGGCAAAATCCTAGCACTGAGTATGGTCTGAGTTTGATGTCATCACACACATAGTGGGAGGTGAAGTTGTCCTTCCACAGATGATCTCTCACCTGCATGTGAGACCTGAGGCATGAGTGTGCATGGACATACACAAAAATTGTGGTAAAAATGCTTTGGAAAGTCCGTACCATCTGTATTCCAATAGACCAAGTCATGTTGACCCTAAAAGCTAACTTACATTAATCTGGAAATTGATATGTTTTTTAATGTTCATATATAATATTATCTGAACAGTTATGATAGCCTTAAAGTAAAATCCAGTTAGTAATTTAGAACACAAAAAACAAATGTAATGGAGCAAAATTTCTGCATCCAACTTATAAATTTTGTCATCTTGATAATTAAGATGATTATTTCTAGTCATGTAAAAATGCAGAAACAATTGAAGAAAGACAAAGAGGCAGAGCCTTAGAGAGTTGACACATTTCCTCTTTGAAAACATATATGCACTTTCACACTGTTAAAAAAAAGGTGTAATCAGAAGCCCTACAAAATGCTTTTAGCCTTGAGATATATACACTTCTTTTTTTTTTTTTTTTTTGGTTTTTCGAGACAGGGTTTCTCTGTGTAGCTTTGCACCTTTCCTGGAACTCACTTGGTAGCCCAGGCTGGCCTCAAATTCACAGAGATCCGCCTGCCTCTGCCTCCCAAGTGCTCGGATTAAAGGCGTGCGCCACCACCGCCCGGCTTATATACACTTCTTATAGCTGAAGTTGTGTGAAAAAAATTTAGGACAGGTGCTGCACAATGGTAGATTTTAAGGGAGGAAAGGAAAGAGGCAAAGACACATATTAATCTTTTGTAGTAACAAAAATATTTCCCTACCACAAACTCAGTTTGATTTTATTTCTGACTTAATATGAAACAGCCCTATGTGGTCAAGATCATGTCAATGTGTCTTATGAACACACCCATGAAAATAAGATAAAAACTTACTAGAAATGCATGGAACAATCATGTAAAAGGGAAAATGTGTCTTAAAGTAAAATAATTTAATTAAAAATCCCTTGAAGATAGGCAGAGATATTTTAACCATAAAGAAGTATTTCCAACTTCTAACTCTGAAACCTCTACTCCTAAATCAGTGGCATGTAACACTTCTAACTCTACCACGCTATCCCTCCATAGTAACAGCTTTCAGGAACATCACCTCTTTTCTCAGCAGTCCATATAGATTTCTAGTCTGCCCTGAAGAGCCAGGTCAAACTTTGATAAAACCATCCTTTGTCTGAAGACCTAACATGAGAAATGCATTGCAGTAAAGGCATGGCAAGTAAGATCACAAGATTGCAATGATCATATTTGGAAACAATAACCAGTAAACAAACAGGCAAATTTATTTTATCATCTTTGAGAAAAGAAAATAAATGAAGAGTAACATACAATTAAATAAGGAATTTTGGATTGGAGGAGGGTTTTTATGATAAAATAAGAAGTATAGAAGTTTGAATGCATATAACACCTGGATCATATGTAATATGAAATCTGAAACAGGATAAATGAGTAACAACACTTACTGCATGTGAATGTCAGTGAAAAAGTACGGCAGATAAGGATGTGGAACTTTGTTGCCTGTGTAGTAAGTATGAACTGGGAAAAATACACCAATGACCACATCTCCTTCTTGATGAAAATCTTCTTTGATTCTGAAATAACACTCAGAGGAGCTATAGGCATATACATGACTGTGATTAGACAAGATCCTGATAATAATAATGACCAAAAGAAAACATCCCACCAACACACATGTCTGCTCAGACATAAGTCTGATGGATTCAGATCTCACAATATCCAGAGGTTTATACTTAGCTCAAGTGTCTGCAACCACATGCGCATCTAACTTTGTTGATGAGTGAGCCTGTCACCATGATCACTCTGAGCACTTTCTTATACCTCCTCCACTGCCATTGAGAATTCTGAAACTCTTTCTACCCTTGGGCTTCACATCTGAGGCCCTATATTCAGGTGAAAAACAAGCTGGAAAATATGTTTGTAGATTTTCTTCTGTACCCTTAGGCACCATGATTTCAGCTAAAACAACAGACAGTAAGAGCTCAGGGATGAAGTCCCCTTTGGAAAACTTGGCCACAAGAATGAAGCAAGATACTTTTCATGTGAAAACAATCGAGGTTTGTGTAAACAATTCATGTCAGAGGATGGCCTTCTAAATGTGGTGGGAAAGAGAAAAGCCCAAAATCCCATGCTAGACAAATCCCACAAAATGATTGAGACATCATGATTTCCCAAACCAAAGGAAACCAGTGGATTCTACCTGGTTAGTATCTGTGTCTTAAAGTTTCCTTCCTTCTATGATGCATCCACATGTGCATATCATTATAATGTCCACACTCAATGCAACCCATTTATTTCTCTCTTTAAAAAACTTAATAGCCCTATGAAATTATTCAGTTCTAAATGTGCCATCTAAATGAGAAATGAAGTTTCCAGTTTAGATTCTTGAGCTACTGCACTTGTGCTTTCCTAGTTAATCCTCAGTAAACCATTGAGTAGATGTATTGTTCTAATCCCCTCCTAGTGGATTTACACTGTTCTAGGAACACTAAGGTTATGGGAACTCCTTTTTTATATATAAAGCATAATAATGCTTCTAAATGTATCTTTCACCTAATACAAGGAATGAAGCTGTGCTGAGCAGGGCTCTATTTCCCATTTCACAGGACAAGTTTAGGCAATAAAAGTACTTTGTCTTGTATTGTATCAATGAATGCATGTTCCAACCCATGAAAGAGTGGGTTGAATGATAACTCATAGATCCTTCTCTGAGGATTGATAAGCATTATCACTTCTTTCTGACTCATGTGCAGTAGAAGGAAGACTGATACATCTGAAATAATCCAGTTATCAGTGAAATTAGGAAAGCCCTCCATGACTTGTGCTTCTAATCAAGGATAGAGAAAGCAAGAGAAACTGAGATAACCAGACAAGAAAGGTGGACAATGTATAAATAACCTGCAAGGAATGTGCTACTTATGACACGACACTCTGGATTTTGTCACTTAGATCCTGAGATCACTTCCACTCTCAAGGGTGTTTATCCTTTCTTAAAGCTCTTCATTTTGTTTTTCTCCTCTTATTTCTAGTATATTTATTTGTATCATGAAAAAAAGCATCATCTGGAAACATGGGAGCTCTGAACTCAGATCTTCAATCTTCCAACAACCAAGATAATCCTTTTTGAGTTATTTTGCATTAACATAATTTATTTGTTGATTCTTTGTGAATTTCACATCATGCACCCCAATTCCACTTACCTTCCAGTCTCTCAATATCTGCCCCTCTTCCTGCAGCATCTGACCTGTTTTAAAAAAAAATTAAAAAAATCAATGAAAAATTCAAACCAAAACAAAACAAGCAAAAATAAAATAAAAACCCAACAAAACAAGAGAAGAACAAAAGAACCCATCCTTGTTCTTCAATTTTTACCACATCTCCAACACCTCTATTGGTACTCCATCATCACTGGATCATCACTAAAACTGCTCAGATATACCAAAGCCAATGAGAGTCACGGAGATCTTGAGAATCTCTTCTACAAGACCAGTCCCCTCATGAGCTTTAGCAGGACTTAGATGGGGTGGATGTTAGGGTGGGCCATCCCAGGGAATGGCTGTGGGCCTGAGTGGAAGCTGAGTTGATTAATTAGTTAGAGTCACTGGGGCTTTCCCCCTCAAGTGAGAGGCATAGCTACCTCTCTTATTCCCATCCATCAGGCCAGCTCTCCCTCACCCATGGTGAATGGTTGGGCCACCTCTCGAAAATGTGGTGACCAGGTCTCCCATAATGGTTGGGGCAAGATCTCTTCCTAAGTGCACAGTGAGGTGCCAGAACAACTTTCCTAATTCCAGCAAAGGGCAGGACCAGCTCATCATGGCTCTCTGATGTCATCATGCATGGTTACTATGGCCCCCTCTGGTAACCTGGGCCATAGAAATCAAAAGAACCCAGGTGTAGCAGGACCACAGACCCAGATATGACTGTGGTGGTATTGTGTTCCCCAAAATATTGTGTAGCCTAATAAACTTACCTGGGGTCAGAGAACAGAAAAGCCACTAGATAGTTAGGATAGGCAGTGGTAGCACATGCCTGTAATCCTACTTTCCAGAGGCAGAAATCCATCTGTTCAAGGATACAGCCAAGCATGGTGACTCACACCTTTAATCCCAGAAAGCGAGCCTTTAATCCCAGGGAGTGGTGGTAGAAAGCAGAAAGGTATATAAGGCATGAGGACCAGGAACTAGAAGCTTTGAGCTGGTTAAGCTTTCAGGCTTTTGAGCAGCAGTTCAACTGAAATCAATCTGGATAAGGACTCAGAGGCCTCCAGTCTGAGGAAACAGGACTAGCTGAAGAATTGGCGAGGTGAGCTGGCTGTGGCTTGTTCTGCATCTGATCTACCAGCATTCACCCCAATAACTGCCTTCAGGTTTGATTTTATTAATAAGAACTGTAAAGACTCATGCTAAACATGGCCCTCAGCCATAGCTCAGGACCAGATGACATCATTGCTCTGGGTGACAGTACAGACCACTCAGATCAAAATGACTCTGAAGGTGACATGCTCCTGACCACTAACAATTTCACATGTGTTCACCCAGACCCTGGATTTCTGTGTTACCATTGTTACAACATGTGCCTTGGACTTTAACACAGACCTAAGCCTGTGGACTCCAGACTTCCATTTGGGCTTTGGTGGCAGCGTATGCCACAGACATTGACACAGATCCTGGTTGTGGTAGGACCATGGACACAGACATGTTCCTCAGCAGCATCCTGGACTTGGATGTCACCTTGGCCTCAGGTGGCAGTGCAGATTATTCAGATTGGCATGGCCCCAGCATCAGTATGACCATTGGAAACTGACATTGCCCCAGGTGGTGATCCAGACACCAAGAATCTACATGGTCTCTGATGGAAACAGGAGCCACAGACATCAACACAAACCCTGGTTGCAATGGGGCTATAGATACAGACATGGCCCTCAACCAGAGCTCTGGCCTAGATGTCACCATCTAGGCACTAAGTACCAGTCAGTATTCATTTCTTACAGATTGGCTTTAGGGTGCTGTCCAAAATCCAACAGTTCATGTTCTAAAATTCTGAATCTCCTCAATAGTTCTTTAACCTCCATTCCTAACTTAAAATGTCTGACATTCCCTTTATTCTACTGACAGTTTCATGGTCATCAGCTGCTTGTCCTGATATTTTCTGCCTTGTACTTTAATAAATTTGTCCACCAGAAGTTACGTCTATGGCTCTAAGGACTCCTTGGTCAAAAGGTTTTAATATGAGAAGTTGTTAGTTTTCAACTTATTATTCTGGATACTCAGGCAGTTGGGGAGCCCATGGGATACAAAGGACAAGACATTGAGGATGCCCAGGCTAACAAGACACAAATAAAGTTTTTAGTTTCTCTGCTTTAGTGTTCTACAGGGAAAGGTGAACAGAGCAGGATGAAGAAGATGAAATTCAAGGTTATTTATTAATTTTAGTGTGTGCACATATGTGTGTATGCACATAAAAAATACTTGTGTCAATGAAATGCTTATCACTGCGCACATGTGGAAGAGTAAGGACATCTTTATGGAGAACTTTCCCTACTTTCACATTTTAATGAGTTCTGAGGATCATATTCATGTAACCAACCTGGTTTAACACAGGCTTGACAGAAGAACAAGAAGAAGCAAAGTCACCCAGGAGGAATAGACTCCAGTAAATAATCAAATTGAGAGCTGAAATCAATAAAATAGAAACAAAAAGAACAATACAAAGAATTAATGAAACAAAGAGTTGGTTCTTTGAGAAAATCAACAAGATAGACAATCCCTTATCCAAACTAAGCAAAAGACAGAGAGAGAATCCAAATTAGTAAAATCATAAAGGAAAAGGGAGACACAATATCTAACAGGAGGAAATCTAGAAAATCATCTGGTCATACTTTAAAAACCCCTGCTCCATGAAACTGGAAAATCTAACAGAACTGGATAAATTTCTGGATAGATACCACATACCTAAGTTAAATCAAGACCAGATAAACTATTTAAATAGGCCAATAACCACTAAGGAAATAGAATCAGTCATTAAAAGTCTCCCAACCAAAAAAACCCAAGGACTAGATCTTCAAAGAGGAGATAATACCAATGCTCTTTAAATTGTTCCACACAATAGTAACAGAAGGAATAGTACCAAACTCCTTCTATGAGGCTACAAAACCCTGATTCCCAAGCCAAACAAAGGTGCAACAAATAAAGAGAACTACAGACCAATCTCACTCATGAACATTGATACAAAAATACTCAATAAAATACTGGCAAACAGATTCCAAGAACACATCAAAACAATTATCCACCATGATCAAGTAGGCTTCATCCCATGGATGCAAGTGTGGTTCAACATGTAAAAGTTCATCCATGTAATATACCACATAAACAAACTGAAAGAAAAAACCACCTGATCATCTTACTAGATGCTGAAAAGGCATTTGACAAAATCCAACACCCCTTCATGACAAATGTCTTAGAGTGATCAGGAATACAGGGAACATATCTAAACATAATATAGGCAATTTACAGCAAGCCAACAGACAACATCAAAGTAAATGGAGAGCAACTCGAAGCGATTCCACTAAAATCAGAAACAAGGCAAGGTGTTCCACTGTCCCCATACTTAGTTAATATAATACTTGAAGTTCTAGCCAGAGCAATAAGACAAAATAAGGAGATCAAATGGATACAAATTGGAAAGAAAGAAGTCAACCTTTCCTATTTGTAGATGACATGATAGTATACATGAGTGACCCCAAACATTTGACCAAGGAACTCATACAACTTATAAACACCTTCAGAAACATAGCAGGGTACAAGATTAACTTTCAAAAATCAGTAGCCCTCCTATATACAATTGACAAAAAGGCTGAGAAGAAAATCAGAGATATATCACCCTTTACAGTAGTCGCAAATGATATAAAATACCTTGGGGTAACTCTAAGCAAGTGAAAGACCTGTATGACAAGAACTTTAAGTCATTGAAAAAAGAAATTGAAGATGTCAGAAAATGCAAAGATCTCCCATGCTCATGGATAGGTAGGATTAAGATAGGAAAAATGGCAATCTTACCAAAAGCAATCTACAGATTCAATGCAATCCCCATCAAAATACCAACACAATTCTTCACAGACCTGGAAAGAACAATACTCAACTTCATATGGAAAAACAAAAAAACACAGGATAGCCAAAAAATCCCGTACAATAACACAACCTCTGGAGGCATCACTATCTCTGACCTCAAGTTTTACTATAGAGCTACAGTAATAAAAGCAGCTTGGTACTGGCATAAAAATCAGCATGTGGACCAATGGAACCGAACTGAAGACTCTGACATTAATCCGCACACCTATGAACATATGATTTTTGACAAAGAAGCCAAAACTGTACAAAGGAAAAAAGAAAGCATCTTCAACCAATGGTGCTGGCCTAACTGGATGTCAACATGTAGAAGGCTGCAAATAGATCCATATCTGTCATTGTGCACTAAACTTAAGTCCAATTGGATCAAAGACCTCAACAGAAGCCCAATTACTCTGAACCTGATAGAAGAGAAAGTAAGAAGTAGTCTTGAATGCATCGGCAGAGAAGATCATTTTCTAAATATAATACCAGTAGCACAAACCCTGAGAGAAACAATCAATCAATGGGACCTCTTGAAACTGAGAAGCTTTGTAGAGCAAAGGACATGGTCAACAAGACAAATCAACAGCCTACAGAATGGGAAAAGATCTTCACCAACCCCACATCTGACAGAGGGCTGATATCCAGAATATATAAAGAACTCAAGAAATTAGACATCAAAATGCTCAACAGCACAATTAAGAAATGGGCTATAGAGCTAAACAGAGAATTCTTAACAGAGGAAGCTCAAATGGCTGAAAGACATTTAAGGAATTGTTCAACATTTTTAATCATCAGGAAAATGCAAATCAAAATGACTCTGAGATACCACCTTATACCCATCAGATTGGCTAAGATCAAAAACACTGAAGACTGCTTATGCTGGAGAGGATGTGGACCAAGGGGAACTCTCCTACACTGTTAGTGGGAGTGCAAGCTTGTACAGCCTTTTTTGGAAATCAATATGGCACTTTCTTAGAAAATTGGGGTTCAATCTCCCCCAAGATCCAGCTATCCCACTCTTGGGCATATTCACAAGGAATGCTCAATCATACAACAAGAGCACTTGCTCAGCTATGTTCATATCAGCATTGTTTGTAATAGCCAGAACCTGGAAACAACCTAAATGCCCTTTAACTGAAGAATGGATAATGGAAATGTGGTACATATACACAATGGAGTACTACTCAGCAGAGAAAAACAATGACATCATGAGGTTTGCAGGCAAATGGATCTAGAAAAAATCATCCTGAGTGAGGTAATCAAGACTCAGAAAGACAAACATGGTATGTACTCACTCATAAGTGGATAATAGATGTAAAACAAAGTATGACCAGACTGCTACTCACAACTTCAGTGAGGCTACCTAGTAAAGAGGACCCTAAGAAAGACACAGGAATCGCCCAACAACAGAGAAATGGATGAGATCTACGTGAACAAACTGGACATGAGGGAGGTAATGAAGGGCAAGGGTCAGGGGAAAGAGAGCTTAGGGGAGGGGAGATCCCAGCTGGATCAAGAACAGAGTGGGAGAACAAGGAAAGAGAAACCATGATAAATGAAGACCCCATGGGAATAGGAAGAAGCAAAGTGCAAGAGAGGTCCCCAGAAACCCACAAAGATACCCCCACAATAGACTACTGGCAATGGTTGAGAGACAGCCCAAACTGACCTACTCTGGTGATAAGATCGCCAAACACCCTGTCGTGATAGAACTCTCATCCAATGACTGATGAAAGCCGATGCAGAGTTCCCTGCCAGGTTCCAGGTGGAGCTCCAAGAGTCCAATTGGTGAGAGAGAGGAGGGATTGTATGTGACAGAGATGTTGAAACCATGATTGGAAAAAGCACAGGGACAAGTAGCCAAATTATTGGAAACACATAAACTATGAACCAATAGCTGACGAGCCCCCATGGAACTGGATCAGGCCCTCTGGATAAGTGAGGCAGCTGATTACCTTGAACTGTTTGGGAGGCCCCCAGGCAGTTGTACCTGGACCTGTCTTTAGTGTATGAGCTGGCTTTTTGGAGTCTGGGGCCTATGTTGGGACAGTTTGCTCAGTCTGGGTGAGGAGGGGAAGGGACTCGACCTGCCTCCACTGAATCTTCCAGGCTGAGCTGAGTCCTCTGGGGAGTCCTTGCCCTGGAGGAGATTGGAATGGAGAATGGATTGGGGGGAGGGTGGGAGAAGGGAGGACAGGGGAATTCATGGCTGATATGCTAAGTTAAATTAATTATAAAATAAAATAAAAAAAGTAAAGTTTGCCTTGAAATCAGAGGTCACATAGTGCGGTCACTTAGCGAGCCATAAGCAAAATCTGGCAGTGGTAGCACACACCCTTAATCTGATCACATGGCAGGCAGTGTCTCCGTGTAGTCAAGGACACAGCCAAGTGTGGTGACATGAGCATTTAATCCCAGTACCAACCATAGAGACCTGGAGGTCTGTATAGACAGGCAGTGATGAGGAAGTCACATGACTGCACTTAGAGCCAATGAGAAAGCAGAACAGAAAGGCAATAAAAACAGAAATCAGACAGGAAGAAGCTCTCAGGGGAATTGATGGCAGTGAAGTGGTAAGATACGGTAATTGTGGCTCTCTGATCTGTTTGGCTATCCACCTCTGTAAAAAAAGGCTTGATTGATTAACTGTCTTTTCGTTATACATACTATACTATAATAAATTCCCAGTGCATTTTCCTCATGTCCTAAGAAATTGAGGGAGGTTGAGTTAAAGAGAAATTGACAAGTTCCTATTACAGAGACAATGATAAGACAGCACCACTGTAGAAGTAACCATCTTATTCAGTAAGAAACACAGAACCAATGCAAAGATGAACTCCCAAGAGGTCAGAGCTAAGAGCCTTACCCTTCACTCTGCAGCTATCCTTTTCAGCCAAGAGAACTACTTCCTATGTGTTTGTCTTTATGAAAACTTTCTGTTCTGCCTTCTCATTGACTGTAAACCCAACAACATGACCTGCTTGTCACTGCCTGTCTGTACAGACCTCCAGGTCTTCTATGGTTGGTATTGAGATTAAAGGCGTGTGTCTCCATGCTGGTTGTATCCTTGAATACACAGAGATCCACCTAGCTCTGCCTCCCAAGAGCTGGGATTAAAGGTGTGCACCACCGGCGCACAGATTCTGCAATGGCTTGCTATTAGCTCTGACCGCCAGGCAATTTATTTATTAACATACAAATAAAATCACATTTCAGTACAAATAAAACATCACCATATTTCCCCTTTTCTATTTTAATAAAAAGGAAAAAGGTTATAATTAACATAAGAAAAACTATATACAAAAGTACAATAACTATATACCATATATACAAGTAATAAATACCTAAACAATGTCTAGTCCATTTATATTTGACAAATTCAGAGAAAATAATTCCATTATCTATCCTATTTTGGCAAGTCCAAAATGTACCTAATTCACTTTCTATCCTAATTAATCTTCAACTATAACTAACTAATCTTCAACTCCCTCAGAGACCCAAGAAGAAAATGATATTACCTAATAAAAAATAAAAACAGGAAATACATGTAAGCAGCCTCCAAAAAAATTTGTGAGTTGTAAGAAACAGCCAGCTGCCTGGACAGTCACCTAGGTTTCTCTGCAGTGTTGGGGCATCATCTTCAGCATTTAAGCTTAGCATAACTGACAGACTCATTTGTGAATTAGGATGTAAACAAGGTCAATAATTCGACCACACATTGGGTGAAATCAGTCCATGTACCGAAACACCTGAATTCCACTAGTGTCATGTAGTGATTCAGGATTTTAAATTCTGGAAATTGTTGATGTTTTTTGAATTCAGCTGTCCATTCTTCTTGGCTATGTGTGTATGTGGCTTCATCTCAGCATCCTGTTCTTCACCACATCCCTCTATTAAATGCCATTCTACTATTGAGAGGCATGAGCTTAGTTACTCTTCAAGAATAACTGTTTCAGCTGCCATTCCATTGCACATGAGAAGCCATCGGCCCACTGCCTGTTCAGCTGCCTTTGAAGAAAATGGCACTGTACCTTTTCCGGATTGCGAAGGCCACTTCAGGCATGGTGCCATATTGTCCTGGCCTCAGAAGATGCCTTTTGATAAAGCCATAACCACACTTGTTTTGGCAAGAATCAGTAGTCCTTTGTTTCATGTCCTGTCTATTCAGTTTGTTAGCAGTTGATTGGAGGATACCTTGTTGTCCAGTGGCTAACTTTTGCCACAATGAAAGTTAACTCCATATGCAGTTTCTTCAATGCTCATATTCTCTCTGAAGTAGATTGGTACTGTCAGGAGCCGACATGTCTCATAGTTGTAACAAAAAAGAAAAATTTTCTAAGTTATTAAAACATTTTAGCTGGGCGGTGGTGGCGCACACCTTTAATGCCAGCACTCGGGAGGCAGAGCCAGGCAGATCTCTGTGAGTTCGAGGCCAGTCTGGGCTACCAAGTGAGTTCCAGGAGAGGCGCAAAGCTACACAGAGAAACCCTGTCTCGAAAAACAAAACAAAAAAAAAAAACATTTTAAATACCATATTCTGTAGATCTCTGAAGGGTTTGAATATGACCTGTCTGTCTAAAATATATCTGCTCAATCTTGAAAACATACAAATATTACTACAAGTTCTATTATAATGTCTAACTACTAACTTTCATTTCTTTATATCCTAATAGTTGGTAATAATAACATTCAAGGATCAGAAAATTGCATTACATTGTAAAATGAATGGCATAAGTACAATTAGAAATATACATATAGCATTTTCTAACAGTATCAATTTCAATATAAATAATTTGTATATAATATAAAACAACCCAATCCAATGTAAAGTATTAAAAACTAGTAATTGTCTTTTCCTTTTTTTTCTTTCTTTTTTTTTAAACAAGAACCAAATCTAATCTCCTTTGCTTAGCCCTTTTCCTAACCCTTGACATCAATTGTAACCAACCCCCCTAAACAATGAAAATTATCCCAGACCCAAAGCCCATTAAAAGACCAAAAAACCACCTCTTTGGGAATGTGGGCATCATATTCTTAAAATTGCTTCCTGCTGGGAATGGACGAAGGTATATTTATCTTGAAAAGAAAAATTTTAGGTTAATTGTCAAATTCTAGAAAAGGTAACTATGTCCTTCATTATCCAGTCTGTGTATAATGCCAAATTTCAGGGTTTATCTCAAGTCCTTATTCAAGTAGTCTTTGAGACTGCATCATCTCAGCTAGCCCTGTCAAAATTGCTCTGAGCACTTTGTAGTTCAAAGCTGATCTGTAGATGATGTTTGTCAGCTTAGTGATATTATTATTGTCCACGTGGAATTGTTGTTGTTGTGGGGCCCACTCTTCTTCCTGGAGACTTCAGTTGATGTTAGGACTGGCCGTGATTTTCTGCAGAAAACTGATAAGAGACTCCAACACAAAGACATATATAAGCAGCTAATTGAAGCCTTTTTTCTAGAATTAGTTAGTACTCTATATGACCATTCATATCTTAACAAATTTTAAAATGTGTATATATATATATATATATATATATATATATATATATAATTTCACACTTTATAAAAAGTTTAAAGAATAAGAATAGAATAAAAGATTTGAGATTAGTAATAGAATAGTCCCTTAATTAATTTGGTTTTTCACCTGTCCCATAACAGAAGATGGATCTTTCCTTCCAGCATGATACAGGGAGTTTGCATTTTCCTTTTAACAACATGCTTGAGTTTGAAGAAGGAGAGAACCATTCTCCAACTGCAAAGTCAGCTTTAAATTTTAATTGAACTGGGACTATTATAAGACCAATAGTGTTAAATTTCTTTACAGAAGAGCAGAAACAAACATTTAGGAAGACTTATAAAATTTTTTAGATGATATACCCATATGCCATTTCACTCTGTTTCCTGGGATAGATGATTTGTCCCATTTCTTCAGTTGTCTCATTTGTCCAGTGTTCTTCAGATTCCTTAAACTTCACTCTCCTAAAAGACAAAAACAAAAACATTTCCCCAAGTCTAATTTTGGGGATGTTCCTTTTTGGCAAGTTATTATCTGATTAAATGAAAAGGCATGTGTTAATTGTATAAGTCAGTTTAAACTGAATCTTCATTCAGGTTGTAGAACTATCACCTCCTCTAATTAAGAGGTCTCTCTTGTTCAAATTGAACCTTTATCAGTTTTGATGGTACCCACAGCTTATCTTCTCCTGTAGAAACAAAAGCAAAACCTCGTCCCAATTGTAACACATATCCTGGTTTCCATTCTGAGGTCAGCACATCCTTAAAGTAGATAGGCTGATTTAATTTTGTAGTTTATTCTATTATTCAATGTCTCTCTGCAGTTCTTGTTCCTTTCTCATTGGCATTGAGAAAATTCAAAGTTAATAGAACCTTATGCAGTCTATTTCTGGTGTTTTTGTTATGCCTTTCTCTATTTAGCATATCCTTTAGAGTTCTGTTTTATCTTTCTATAACTGCTTGGCCTGTAGGATTATGTGGTAGACCTGTAATATGCTTTATATTGTAAAAAGCAAAAAGCTGTTTCATTTTAACAGAGACATATGATGGAGCATTATCAGTTTTGATTTGTGCAGGTATGCCCATAATGGCCATAAGTTCTAGCAAATGAGTGATTACATGTAGATGTAACCAACGGTCTTATAAAATAAGAAACACAGAGCCAATTCAGAGAAGAAAGCCAAGAGGTCAGAGCTAAGAGCCTCACCCTTCCTGATTCAGGGATCCTCTCCAGCCAAGAGAGCTCTCCGAAAAGGACCTACTTCCTGTGTGTCTGTCTTTAAAGTCTTCCTGTTCTGCCTTGTCATTGGTTGTAAACCCAAACATGTGACTGCCTCGTCACTGCCTGAATGTACTGCCCTCCAGGTCCTTAAAGGCGTGCACCACCACCGCCATGCACTTGCTATGACTCTAATAGCTCTGACCCCCAGACAACATTATTTATTAACATACAATTAAAATCACATTTCAGTACAAGTAAAATACCACCACATTTCCCCTTTTCTATTTTAATAAAAAGGAAAAAAAAGAAAAAGGTTATAACTAACAAAAGAAAAACTATATACAAAAGTACAATGACTATATACAATATATACAAGTAATAAATGTCTAAACAATGTCTAGTCCATTTGTATTTGACAAATTCAGAGAAAATAATTTCATTATCTATCCTATTTTGTTAAGTCCAAAATGTATCTAATTCACTTTCTATCCTAATTAATCTTCAACTATAACTAACTAAACTTCAACTATAACTACCTAATCTTCAACTCCCTCAGAGACCCAAGAAGGAAATAATATTAGCTAACAAAAATAAAAGCAGAAAGTGCATGCAAGCAACTTCCAAAAAATTTGTGAGTTGACAGAAACAGCCAGCTGCCTGGACAGTCACCTGAGGTTTCTCCACAGTGTTGGGGCATCATCTTCATTCAGCCTATAGGCTTAGCATATCTGACAGACTCATTTGTGAAGTAGGATGTACACAAGGTCAACAGTTCAACCTCACATTGGGTGAGAGCAGTCCATGTACCAGAAACACCTGAATTCCACTAGTGTCATGTCATGATTCAGGATTTTAAATTCTGGAAATTGTTGTTGATTTTTTAATTCAGCTGTCCATTCTTCTTGGCTGTGTATATATGGCTTCATCTTAGCATCCCGTTCTTCTCCACATCCCTCTGTCAAATGCCAGTTTACTATTGCGAGGCGTGAGCTTAGTTACTTTTCAAGAATAACTGTTTCAGCTGCTGTTCCATTGCACATCAGAAGACATCGGCCCACTGCCTATTCAGCTGCCTTCGAAGAAAAGGGCACTGTACCTTTTCCGAATTGCGAAGGCCACTTCAGGGATGGTGCCATACTGTCCTGGCCTCAGAAGATGCATTTTGATAAAGCCATAACCACACTTGTTTTGGCAAGAATCATTAGTCCTTTGTTTCATGTCCTGTCTGTCCATTTTGTCAGCAGTTGATTCAAGGATACTCTGTTGTCCAGTGGCTAACTTTTGCCAAAATGAAAGTTAACTCCATACACAGTTTCTTCAATGCCCATATTTTCCCTGAAGTAGATTGGTACTGCCAGGTGCCGACATGTCTCATAATCATAACAAAAAAGAAAAATTTTCTAAGTTATTAAAACATTTTAAATGTCATATTCTGTAGATCTCTGAAGGGTTTGAAGATGACCTGTCTAAAATATATCTGCTCAATTTTTAAAAAATATCTAATATGACTACAAGTTCTATTGTAATGTCTAACTACTAACTTTCATTTCTTTATATCCTAATAGTTGGTAATAATAACATTCAAGGATCAGAAAATTGCATTGTTAAATGAATGGTATAAGTACAATTAGAGATATACATATAGCATTTTCTAACAATATCAATTTCAATATATATAATTTGTATACAATATAAAACAATCCAATCCAATGTAAAGTATTAAAAACTAGTAATTGTCTTTTTCTTCTTTCTTTCTCTCTTTTTTTTAAGCAAGAACCTTAAATCTAATCTCTTTTGCTTAGCCTTTTTCCTAACCCTTGACAACAACTTGTAACCAACTCCCCTAAACAATGAAAATTATCCCAGACCCAAAACCCATTAAAAAGACCAAAAAACCACCTGCCCCACACCACCTCTTTGGGAATGTGGGCGTCGTATTCTTAAAATTGCATCCTGCTGAGTATGGGCGAAGTTATCTTTACCCTGAAAGAAAAATTTTAGGTTAATTGTCAAATTCTAGGAAAGGTAACCATATCCTTCATTATCCAGTCTGTGTATAATGCCAAAGTTCAGGGTTTATCTCAAGTCTTTATTCAAGTAGTCTTTGAGACTGGATCATCTCAGCTAGTCATCTCAAAATTGCTCTGAGCACCTTGTAGTTCAAAGCTGATCTGTAGATGATGTTTGTCAGCTTAATGATGTTATTATTGTCCATGTGGAATTGTTGTTGTTGTGGGGCCCCAACTTCTTCCTGGAGACTTCAGTTGATGTTAGGCCTGGCCGTGATTTCCTGCAGAAAACTGATAAGAGACTCGAACACAAAGACATATATATGCAACTAATTGAAGCCTTTTTTCTAGAATTAATTAATACTCTATATGACCATTCATATCTTAACAAAGGTTAAAATGTATATATATCTATATATCTATATATTAATCTTGTAAATTTTGATATAAAATTTATACTTTAAGAAAAGTTTTAAAGAATCAGAATAGAATCAAAGAGTTGAGATTAGTAATAGAATAGTCCCTTAGTTAATTTGGCTTTTCTCCTGTCCCATAGCAGAAGATGGCTCTTTTATTCTGGCATGATACAGGGGGTTTGCATCTTCCTTTTAACAACATGCTTGAGTTTAAAGAAGGAGAGAGACATTCTCCAACTCTAAAGTCAGCTTTATATTTTAATTGAACTGGGACTATTAGAAGACCAATAGTGTTAAATTTTTAGAGAAAAGCAGAAACAAACATTTAGGAAGACATAAAATTTTTTAGATAATATATACCCATACGCCGTTTCACTCTGTTTCCTGGGATAGATGATTTGTCCCTTTTCTCAGTTGTTTCATTTGTCCAGTGTTCTTCAGATTCCTTAACCTTCATTCTCCTAAAAGACAAAAACAAAAACCTTTCCCCAAGACTAATTTTGGGGATGTCCCTTTTTGGCAAGTTATTATCTGATTAAATGAAAAGACATGTGTTACTGGTATAAGTTAGTTTAAATTGGATGTTCATGCTGGTTGAAGAACTATCACCTCCTCTAATTAAGAGGTTTCTCTTGTTCAAATCGAACCTTTATCAATTTTGATGGTACCCACAACTTATCTTCTCCTGTAGAAACAAAAGCAAAACCTCGTCCCCAACGTAACACATACCCTGGTTTTCATTCTGAAGTCAGCACATCCTTAAAGTATATAGGCTGATTTAATTCTGTAGTTTTTTCTATTATCCAATGTCTCTCTGCAGCTGTTGTTCCTTTCTCATTGGCATTAAGAAAATTCAAAGTTAATAGAGCATTATGCAGTCTGTTTCTGGGGGTCTTTGTTACTCCTTTCTGTTTATTTAGCATATCCTTTAGAGTTCTGTTTGATCTTTCTATAACTGCTTGACCTGTAGGATTATGTGGTATGCCTGTAATATGCTTTATATTGTAATAAGCAAAAAACTGTTTCATTTTAACAGAGACATATGATGGAGCATTATCAGTTTTGATTTGTGCAGGTATACCCATGATGGCCATAACTTCTAGCAAATGAGTGATTACAGAATCAGCTTTTTCAGAACTCAAAGCAGTTGCCCAATGAAATCCTGCATAAGTATCGGTAGTGTGGTGTACATATTTCAGTTTTCCAAATTCTGCAAAGTGAAACACATCCATCTGCGAGATTTCATTCCTTTGAGTACCTTTTGGGTTACATCCAGCTGGTAATGGCGTTTGATTGTAGAAGGAACAAGTAGGACATTACTTTACTATTTCTTTGGCTTGTTGCCAGGTTATGGAAAAATCCTTTTTTAAACCTTTACTATTTACATGATGTTTTTTATGAAATTCTGAGGCCTCCAGCACATTTCCTATCAATAATTTATCAATCTCATCATTGCCTTGTGCTAGAGGGCCTGGCAGAGCAGTATGGATTCAAATCTGAGTTATATATAAAGGATGACTCCTTTTCCTGATTGTATCTTGTAATTGAATAAATAGTGAAGTTAATTCTGAAGCATCAGGGATAAATTCTGCAGTCTCAATATGTAATACTACTCTTTCAGCATACTGAGAGTCAGTTACTATGTTGAGAGGTTCTGAAAAATCCATTAATACCAACAGAATAGCATACAATTCTGATTTTTGAACTGAATTATAAGGACGTTGAACCACTTTACTTAAATTTTCTGATTTGTAACCTGCCTTTCCTTGTTTGTTGGCATCTGTATAAAATGTACGAACTCCAGATATGGGTTTTTCCCGTACAATTCGAGGCAAGATCCAATCAGCTCTCTTTATAAGATCAATTCTATCGCTTTTGGGATATTTGCTGTTAATTTCTCCCAAAAAATTACTGCAAGCTCTTTGCCAAGGTTCACTTTCTGTCCATAATTTTTCAATATCCTCCTTAGTTAAAGGTACGACAATTTCTGCTGGGTCTATTCCTGCTAATTGACGAAGTCTCAATTTACCTTTCCAAATCAAGTCAGAGATTTTTTCCACATAAGTTTTTAATTTTTTATTTGGTTTATTTGGTAAAAATATCCATTCTAATATAATATCTTCCCTCTGCATTAATATTCCTGTAGGAGAATGTCTAGAAGGTAAAATAACCAAAATGCAATCCAGCTTTGGATCAATACGATCCACGTGTCCTTCATGCACTTTCTTTTCTACCAAGGCCAATTCTTTCTCAGCTTCAGGTAATAATTCTCTTGGACTATTTAAGTCCTTGTCACCTTCTAAGGTTTTGAACAAATTATGCAGTTCATAGTTTTTTACCCCAACAATAGTTCGTAGATGAGAAATATCTCCAAATAATTTTTGAAAGTCATTAAGAGTCTGTAGTCTATGTCTCGTAATTTGCACCTTATGGGGTCTAATTTTTTGTAGCTCTATTTTATATCCTAAATAATTAATAGAATCTCCTCTCTGTATCTTTTCAGGAGCAATTTGTAATCCCCAGCAAGGCAAAATTTTCTTTACTTCTTCAAACATTCTTTCTAAAGTATCTGCATTTGAGTCAGCTAGTAAAATTATCATCCATATAATGATAAATTATAGATTTAGGAAATTTTTTACGTATCACTTCCAATGGCTGTTGTACAAAATATTGGCACAGAGTTGGGCTATTCAACATTCCTTGTGGGAGGACTCTCCATTGAAATCTTTTAACCGGTTGAGAATTATTGTAAGTAGGCACTGTGAAAGCAAATCTTTCTCTGTCTTTTTCTTGTAAGGGTATTGAAAAGAAACAGTCTTTTAAATCAATAACTATGAGAGGCCAGCCTTTTGGTAACAGAGTAGGCAAAGGAATTCCAGATTGTAGAGAGCCCATTGGCTGAATTCCTTTGTTAATTGCTCTAAGGTCTGTTACCATTCTCCATTTACCAGATTTCTTCTTAATAACAAATACAGGAGAATTCCAAGGGCTGGTTGATTCTTCAATATGCTGAGCATTTAACTGTTCTTCTACCAGCTCTTCTAAAGCCTGGAGTTTCTCTGTTGTTAAAGGCCATTGCTGGACCCATACAGGCTTGTCTGTTAACCATTTTAAAGGTAGAGCTGTTGATGTCTTTGGAAGATCATCAGTTGTTGTGCCCTGTTCTTGTATAATATGGATTCCTGGTGACCATTCAGAATATTGCCTTCTAATATTTCTCTCAGAAACATGTGCTAGTTTATGATTTGATTCTGAGATTGGAGGGATGTTAATCTGAGTATTCCATTGTTGTAACAAGTCTCGACCCCACAGGTTCATAGCTATGTTAGCCACATATGGTTTTAATTTTGCTCTCTGTCCTTCTGGACCTATACATTCGAGCCATCTTGCACTCTGTTTCACCTGAGATAATATCCCAATTCCTAACAGTTGAATGTTTACCTCCTGAAGAGGCCAAGTTGGATGCCAAAATTCTGGTGCAATTATGGTAACATCCGCACCTGTGTCTACCAGACCAGACAACAAAACAACATTTATTTTTATTGATAATTTTGGTCTTTGTTCATTAATAGAAGTTTGCCAAAAAATTTTCTTTATGTTTTCTCCTGAATTTTCTATTCTCTCTGTTTCATCATCCTGACCAGCATGACTTATTCCAATAGGCATTTGGTTATTTAATTGCTCTGAGTTGGGGTTTCCTCTACGACTGCAAGAAAGGTTTGAACTGGATTTGCTATTGGGGCCTGCATGAGGCCCCTCTGGGAGTTTCCTGAAGACTGAGGCAAAGGATTACCCTGTCTATCCCTTGTTGATCTACATTCGTTGGTCCAGTGTTTTCCCTTACCACACCTTCTGCATACTCCAGAAGGAAGGGGCAGTCTGTTGCCATTGTTCCTTGAAGAAACATTGTTTCTAGGAATGACCTGTTTATAGTCCCTTTTCAAATGTCCTTGCTTTCCACATCCAAAACATCTAACATTTCTCAAACCTCTTGAAATTGCTTCTCCTACCCACGTATCATCATGCTCATGATCTTCAACATTAACCGTGTCTCTAATCCAATCTTCCAAAGGTGCAGATCTTGCCTTTAACGGCCTGATTATTGTTTTGCATGCTGCATTCGCATTCTCAAAGGCCAAAGTTTCAATTATTATCTTACTAGCTTCTGAATTCGGGACCATTCTCTTTACTGCTGAAGCCAGTCTTTGTAAAAAATCTGTGAAAGATTCTTTTGGGCCTTGTACAACCTTTGTAAATGACTCAGTTTTTTTTCCTGGTTCCTCAACTCTGTCCCATGCATTCAAGGCTGCTGTTCTACATAAAATTAGGGTTTGGACATCATATAAACATTGTGCTTGTGCTGAAGCATATTGACCTTCTCCAAGAAGCTGATCCTGGCAGACTTGTATTCCTTTATCCCTCGACTGTTTTTCTATGTTTTTAGCTTCATCCTTGAACCAAGTTAGCCACTGAAGCCTTTGACTGGGTTCAAGAACAGCTTGTGCCAGCTCCCGCCAATCCTGTGGTACAATCCTATTATATGTTGACCAAGAGTTTAACATTTGCTTTACATATGTGGAATGCATGCCATAAGATACTATTGCCTCCTTAAACCTTCGTAAATCTAACATTTCAGTTGGAGCCCAAATATTTTGTGTAGTCATTTGATCAGGCAACTGCTGTATGATTACTGCACAAACTAAGGGTGACTGTGTGAAAACAGGCTTTCTTTCTGTAACCCTATGATCCAATCTTGAAGCAACTTCACTGTTAGTTTCTTCTGTCTGAGTTTTTACAGGTTTATCAAGTTTTTCTAAAGCTGTTATCCTGGCACTTAAATTGACATCTTTTTAAATAGTAAAATGAGAATAAGCATAGTAATAAAAAGCATAATTCGGTCAACAGTAATCTTCTCATATAGCTGTTCCATTGTCAGACTGTCTAAAATTGCAAACAAAGCCCTATTTTCTTCCAATGAACACAGAAAACCCATTTTTATTAAATGTGGAAAAAAAATTTCTCTTTTAAATAGTTTCCTTTAAAATGTTCGATATGTTAAGTGACTTACCATGTCCTCATAGAACAGTACCAATCTGAGGGAATTTCAAAACAGCCTCCTAGTGTCCGAGGTGTGAATCCAGAGAGAGAGAGTGAGAGAGAGAGAGAGAGAGAGAGAGAGAGAGAGAGAGAGAACACGCAAGAACCGTAGTCACAAGTTCTGCCTAAGAACTTGAATCCAGCCACGTGTTCCCGCTTGAGCCTAGTCAAGCCTTGGCTCTGGCTACCTTAAGCTCCAACCACATGTGTTGGCTTTACAGGCAGGGGCCCTGTTCGGCAGGGCAGGCCTGAGTTGTTTGTAGCACCGGCTTTAAGCAAGTAGCTCAAAGTTAGTCCGGCCTGAGGCCAAGCCGACCTGGGCCTGGGCTAGGGAGCCGGCCGCCCTGGCGGAAAACGGGACCTGCCGGCCGCCCTGGCGGAAACAGGACCTGCCGGCCGCCCTGGAGGGAGATGGGACCTGCCGCCAAGCCAAGTTAAACGGTTTTTAATGGATTCTTGTCACGTTGGGCGCCAAATGTAGATGTAACCAACAGTCTTATAAAATAAGAAACACAGAGCCAATTCAGAGAAGAAAGCCAAGAGGTCAGAGCTAAGAGCCTCACCCTTCCTGATTCAGGGATCCTCTCCAGCCAAGAGAGCTCTCCGAAAAGGACCTACTTCCTGTGTGTCTGTCTTTAAAGTCTTCCTGTTCTGCCTTGTCATTGGTTGTAAACCCAAACATGTGACTGCCTCGTCACTGCCTGAATGTACTGCCCTCCAGGTCCTTAAAGGCGTGCGCCACCGCCGCCATGCACTTGCTATGACTCTAATAGCTCTGACCCCCAGACAACTTTATTTATTAACATACAATTAAAATCACATTTCAGTACAAGTAAAATACCACCACAATTACAGAATCAGCTTTTTCAGAACTCAAAGCAATTGCCCATTGAAATCCTGAATAAGTATCAATGGTATGATGTACATATTTCAATTTTCCAAATTCTGCAAAGTGAAACACATCCATCTGCCAGATTTCATTCCTCTGAGTACTCTTTGGGTTACATCCTCCTGAAAATGGTGTTTTACTGTACAAGGAACAAGTAGGACATTTCTTTACTATTTCTTTGGCTTGTTCCCAGTTTATGGAAAAATCCCTTTTTAAACCTTTACTATTGACATGATGTTTTTTATGAAATTCTGAGGCCTCCAGCACATTTCCTATAAATAATTTATCAATCTCATCATTGCCTTGTGCTAGAGGGCCTGGCAGACCAGTACAGGATCGTATGTGAGTTATATATAAAGGATGACACCTTTTCTTGAATGTATCTTGTAATTGAATAAATAGTGAAGTTAATTCTGAAGAATCAGGGATAAATTCTGTAGGCTCAATATGTAATACTACTCCTTCAGCATACTGAGAGTCAGTTACTATGTTGAGAGGTTCTAAAAAATCCATTAATACCAACAGATTAGCATACATTTCTGATTTTTGAACTGAATTATAAGGACTTTGAACCACTTTACTTAAATTTTCTGATTTGTAACCTGCCTTTCCTTGTTTGTTGGCATCTGTATAAAAGGTATGAAATCCAGATATAGATTTTATCCATACATTTCAAGGCAAGATCCAAACAGCTCTCTTTATAAGATCAATTCTATTGCTTTTGGGATATTTGTTATCAATTTCTCCCAAAAAATTATTGCAAGCTCTTTGCCAAGGTTCACTTTCAGTCCATAATTTTTCAATGTCCTCCTTAGTTAAAGGTATGACAATTTCTGCTGGGTCTATTCCTGCTAATTGACAAAGTCTCAATTTTCCTTTGCAAATCAAGTCAGAGATATTTTCCACATAAGTTTTTAATTTTGTATTCGGTTTGTTAAAAATATCCATTCTGATATAATATCTTCCCTCTGCATTAATATTCCTGTAGGAGAATGTCTAGAAGGTAAAATAACCAAAATGCAATCCAGCTTTGGATCGATACAGTCCACATGTCCTTCATGTGCTTTCTTTTCTACCAAGGCCAATTCTTTCTCAGCTTCAGGTGATAATTCTCTTGGACTATTTAAGTCCTTGTCACCTTCTAAGGTTTTGAACAAATTATGCAGTTCATCAATTTTTACCCCAACAATAGTTCGTAGATGAGAAATGTCTCCAAATAATCTTTGAAATTAATTGAGAGTCTATAGTCGATCTCTCCTAATTTGCACCTTTTGGGGTCTAATCTTTTGTAGTTCTATTTTATATCCTAAATAATTAACAGAATCTCCCCTTTGTATCTCTTCTGGAGCAATTTGTGATCCCCCACAAGGCAAAATTTTCTTTACTTCTTCAAACATTCTTTCTAAAATATCTTCATTTGAGTCAGCTAGTAAAATATCATCCATATAATGATAAATTATAGATTTAGGAAATTCTTTAGGCATCACTTCCAATGTCTGTTGTACAAAATATTGGCACAGGGTTGGGCTATTCAACATTTCCTGTGGGAGGACCCTCCACTGAAATCTTTAATGAGTAGAGAATTATTATAAGTAGGCACTGTGAAAGCAAATCTTCCCCTGTCTTTTTCTTGTAAGGGTATTGAAAAGAAACAGTCTTTTAACTCAGTAACTATGAGAGGCCATCCTTTTGGTAACAGAGTAGGCAAAGGAATTCCAGATTGTAGAGAGCCCATTGGCTATTTTACTTTGTTAATTGCTCTAAGGTCTGTTACCATTCTCCATTTACCAGATTTCTTTTTAATAACAAATACAGGAGAATGCCAAGGGCTGGTTGATTCTTTAATATGCTGAGCATTTATCTGTTCTTCTACAAGCTCTTCTAAAGCCTGGAGTTTCTCTGTTGTTAAATGTCAGTGCTGAACCCAAACAGGCTTGTTTGTTAACGATTTTAAAGGTAGAGCTGTTGGTGTCTTTGAGAGATCATCAGTTGTTCTTGTATAATTTGGATGGCTGGTGACCACTCAGAATAAGGCCTTCTAATATTTCTCTCAGAAACATGTGTTAGTATATAATTTGTTTCTGAGATTGGAGGGATGTTAATCTGAGTATTCCATTGTTGCAACAAGTCTCGACCCTACAGGTTCTTAGCTATGTTAGCCATATATGGTCTTAATTTCCCTCTCTGTCCTTCTGGACCTATACGTTTGAGCCATCTTGTTCTCTGTTTCACTGGAGATAATGTCCCAATTCCTAACAGCTGAACGTTTACCTCCTGAAGAGGCCAAGTTGGATGCCAAAAATCTGGTGCAATTATGGTAACGTCCACACCTGTGTCTACCAGACCAGACAACAAAACACCATTTATTTTTATTTTTATTTTTGTTTTTTGTTCATTGATAGAAGTTTGCCAAAAATTTCTTCTTTATGTTTTCCCCTGAATTTTCTATTCTCTCTGTTTCAACAACCTGACCAGCATGATTTATTCCAATAGGCATTTGGTTATTATGTTGCTCTGAGTAGGGGTTTCCTCTACAACTGCAGGAAAGCTTTGAACTTGATTTACTGTGGGGGCCTGCCTGAGGCTCCTCTGAGAGTTTCACAAAGCCTGAGGCAAAGGATTACCTTGCCTGTACCTTGTTGATCTACATTCGCTGGTCCAGTGTTTTCCCTTACAACACCTTCTGCATACTCCAGAAGGAAAGGGCATTCTGTTGCCATTGTTCCTTGAAGAAACATTGTTTCTAGGAATGACCTGTTTACAGTCCCTTTTCAAATGTCCTTGCTTTCCACATCCAAAACATCTAACATTTCTCAAACCTTTTGAAATTGCTTCTTGTACCCACTTGTCATCATGGTCGTGAGCCTCAACATTAACCAAGTCTCTAATCCAATCTTCCAAGGGTGCAGATCTTGCCTTTAAGGGCCTGATTATTCTCTTGCATGCTGCATTTGCATTGTCAAAAGCCAAAGATTTGATTATTATCTGAATATCCTCTGAATTCGGGACCATTCTCTGTACTGCTGAAGTCAATCTTTGTAAGAAATCTGTGAAAGATTCTGTTGGGTCTTGTATAAGCTTTGTAAATGACTCAGTTTTTCTTTTCCGTGGTTCCTCAACTCTGTCCCATGCATTCACGGCTGCAGTTCGACATAGAATTAGGGTTTGGTTATCATGTAAACATTGTGTTTGTACTGAAGCATATTGGCCTTCTCCAAGAAGCTGATCCTGGAAGATTTGTGTTCGTTTATCTCTCCATTGTTTTTCTATATTTTAGCCTCCTCCTTGAACCACATTTGCCACTGGAGTTTTGGTCCAGGTTCCAGAACAGCCTGTGCCAGCTCCAGCCAGTCCTGTGGTAGAATACTATTATATGTTGACCAGGGGTTTATCATTTGCTTTACATATGGGGAATGCATGCCATAAAATGCTATTGCCTCCTTAAATCTTTGTAAGTCTAACATTTCAATTGGAATACAAATATTTTGTCCATTCTCTTCACCAGGTAGCTGCTGTATGGCTACCTGATAAATTAAGGGTGACTGTGTGGAAACAGGCTTTCTTCCTGTAACTTTATGATCCAATCATGAAGCAACTTCACTGTTAATTTCTTCTTTCTGAATTTGAATTTCTCTATAATTCATTTTAACAGGTTTAACAGGTTTTTCTAAAACTTTTATCCTGGCACTTAAATTGACTATCTTTATAAATAGTAAATTGAGGATAAGAAAAGCAATAAAGTGCATAATTCAATCAACATTAATCTTCTCATATAGTTGTTCCATTGTCAGACTGCCTAAAATTTCAAACCAAGCCCAATTTTCTTCCACTGTACACCTAAAACCCATTTGCTGTGGGATGTTCTGTATGGCAAATGTGTTGCTGATTGGTCAATGAATAAATCACTGATTGGTCAGTGGCCAGGCAGGAAGTGTAGGCAGGACAAGGAGGAGAATAAAGCTGGGAAGTGGAAGGCTGAGTGAGAGAGACACTGCCAGCCGCCACGATGAGAAACAGCATGTAAAGATGCCGGTAAGCCACGAGCCATGTGGCAAGGTATAGATTTATAGAAATGGATTAATTTAAGCTGTAAGAACAGTTAGCAAGAAGCCTGCCACGGCCATACAGTTTGAAACCAATATAAGTGTCTGTGTTTACTTGGTCGGGTCTGAGTGACTGTGGGACTGGCAGGTGAGAGAGTTTGTCCTGACTGTGGGCCAGGCAGGAAAACTCTAGCTACAAATGGCGCCCAACGTGTTGGCAAGAGTTTCCACCTAAAACCTGAGTAAAAAGATTCTAAAATGGAGCTAAAAACAGCTCCTAGTTGTCTCTTTCAAGCTAGCGGCAGCCTGCATGTTTGAGCTACTATGGCGGGTTCCTGGCGTGCATGCTCGACCTGCAGTATGGCAGGAATGAGGCCTCTGCAAGTGGCACATTAAGCTGTGTGGTGGATTTAGCCTTTGCTAGTACAAAACAAAACAAAAAACAAAAAAAAATAGAGGTTTCTGGGCTACACGCTGCTTTGATAGAAGCATAGACCCACTATTTCTGAGAGTTGATGCCTCCCAGAGCTGGCAGAAAACGTATCACCGCCATGTTGGGAAGCTGAAGTGGGTGGAGCCAGCAGCGCCAGCGCCATTTCAGGCTTAGAAGGCTGCAGTTCAAAGCAATAGGCTCAAGCTAATATAAAAAAATAAGCCACGTAAAGATGGCTACCACACAGAGAATCTGGATTATATTCTCTTTGATATTCGTAACTAAAGAAAAACATTTGATTACAAAAGCTGTTGAGTTATGCCAAAATGTATATTTTAAAGGTACCTTGACTTCAAAATTTTGATGTAAGGATATGTTGCTTTGGAAAGGAGGCTCTGCTTTTGTTTCCACAGAAAGCCAGAGGCTATGAATTTGTTCGAGATTAAGACACATCAGGTTTGACCAGCCAAGACCACCTGAAAGGTCTCCGATGACACCATGGCCCAGTTGATCCAACATCCAGAATGGTTTCAAGGCAACTGGCTCAGACGATACAGCCTCACGGACTACTCCATGATCCTAAAATTTTCTTTGTTTCCCCATAAGATACAGCGCTCCCCTCTAGCAGGAAGTAGTAAGAGAAGCTATGCCCAAATTCCCAAATTATATGTAATTTTACTTTGTTAAGGTTAAAACCTTCCTTTAAAAAAAAATGGGGGAAGTGCTGTGGGATGTTCTGTATGGCAAATGTGTTGCTGATTGGTCAATGAATAAATCACTGATTGGTCAGTGGCCAGGCAGGAAGTGTAGGCAGTACAAGGAGGAGAATAAAGCTGGGAAGTGGAAGGCTGAGTGAGAGAGACACTGCCAGCCGCCACGATGAGGAACAGCATGTAAAGGTAAGCCACGAGCCATGTGGCAAGGTATAGATTTATAGAAATGGATTAATTTAAGCTGTAAGAACAGTTAGCAAGAAGCCTGCCACGGCCATACAGTTTGAAACCAATATAAGTGTCTGTGTTTACTTGGTCGGGTCTGAGTGACTGTGGGACTGGCAGGTGAGAGAGTTTGTCCTGACTGTGGGCCAGGCAGGAAAACTCTAGCTACACCCATTTTTTAATGGGGGAAGAAAATTTCTCTTTTACATAGTTTCCTCTAAAATATCTGATATCTTAATTGACTTACCAAGTCTGCATAGAACAGTAGAAATCCAAGGGAATTTCAAAACAGCTACCTAGTGTCTGAGGTGTGAATCCAGAGAGAGAGAGAGAGAGCAAGAAAGCAAACCACAAGTACTGGCTAAAAGCTTAAATCCAGCCACTTGTTCCCACTTGAGCCAAGTCAAGCCTGGGCTCCAGCTTCCTTATGCTCTGACCATGTGTGTTGGATTTACAGGCAGGGGCCCTTTTTGGCAGGGCAGGGCTGAGTTGTTTGTAGTACCTGCTTTAAGCAAGTAGCTCCAGCTGCAGCTAACTGCTTAGGGCTATGATCAGTCTGGCCTGAGACCAAGTTGACCTGGGCCCGATCTAGGGAGCCTGGCAGCCCAGGTGGGGAACCAGAGCTGCCACCAAGCCAAACCAAGTGGTTTTTAATGGATTCTTGTTATGTTGGGTGCCAAATGTAGAAGTAACCATCTTATTCAATAAGAAATACAGAACCAATGCAAAGATGAAAGCCCAAGAGGTCAGAGCTAAGAGTCTTACCCTTCACTCTGCAGCTATCCTTTTCAGCCAAGAGAACTACTTCCTGTGTGTTTGTCTTTATAAAGACTTTCTGTTCTGCCTTCTCATTGGTTGTAAACCCAACCACATGACCGCCTTGTCACTGCCTGTCTGTACAGACCTCCAGGTCTTCTATGGTTGGTACCGAGATTGAATGCATGTGTCTCCATGCTGGTTGTATCCTTGAATACACAGAGATCCACCTAGCTCTGCCTCCCAAGAGCTGGTATTAAAGGTGTGCACCACCAGCACCGAGCTTCTGTAATGGCTTGCTGTTAACTCTGACCACCAGGCAACTTTATTTATTATCATACAAATAAAATCATATTTCAGTACAAATAAAGTATCACCATACACCACACTTGAACAGATAATTTTGCTGCTCACTAATCTGATTAAGGAGTAAAATGAGAAAAACAAGATGTCGAACAAAAGTGTGTGAAAACTTGTTAGGAAAGTAATGTGAGAATGTTGGCTTGGCAAATAATTTGCCAAACATCTGAAAGTATTAGAGATCTTAACACCATTATAATGAAAGCTCATGTTCTGGATGGGACAATAGTAAAGACTGAACCTGATGTCATAACACAGGTCATATACTGGGTCTGACCACCTATGGCATATCCCTTTTGCACTCTAGATCGTCTACATCACATAATGTTCAACATTTTATAATATGGTGATATTTTATTTGTATTAAAATGTTATTTGTATGTTAATAAATAAAGTTGCCCGGGGGTCAGAGCTATTAGCAAGCCATAGGAAAGCAGGGCAGTGGTAGCGTATGCTTGTAATTCCAGCACTTAGTAGGCAGAGCTGGGTAAGTCTCTGTGTGTTCAGGGATACAGCCATTATTGGATACACATGCCTTTAATCTTAATACCAATCATGGAAAACCTGGAGGCCTATACAGACAGGCTGTGAGGAGGCGGTCATGTGGTTGGGTTTACAACCAATGAGAAGGCAGGACAGGAACTCTATATAAAGACTTTAACACAGGGGTAGCTCTGGTTCGGAGAGGTAGGACCACTGCAGGAGGAAGGGTAAGGTTTTGGCTCTTGGCTCTGACCTCTTGGCTTTCTTCTTTGCATTGGTTCTGTGTTTATTGTTTGATGGGAAGGTTGGATACATCTACATTTGGCGCCCAACGTGACAAGAATTCATTAAAAACCGATTGGCTTGGCTTGGCAGCAGGTCCGGTTTCCAGCCTGGGCGGCCCGGCTGCCTAGCTTGGGCCCAGGCCTGACTGACCCGCAGCTGGAACTGCTACAAACAACTCAGACCTGCCCTGCTGAACAGGGCCCCTGCCTGTAAAGCCAAGGCTTGACTCGGCTCAAGCGGCTACACTTTCTCTCTCTCTCTCTCTCTCTCTCTCTCTCTCTCTCTCTCTCTCTCTCTCTCGCTGGATTCACACCTCGAACACCAGGTGGCTGTGAAATTCCCTGGGATTCTACTGTTCTACCCAGACTTGGTAAGTCAATTAACATATCTATTTAAAAGAGAATTTTTTTCTACATTAAAAAAAAAATGGGCTTTATGTGTACATTGGAAGAAAATTGGGCTTTGTTTGAAATTTTAGGCACTCTGACAATGGAACAACTGTATGAAAAGATTAATATTGATCGAATTATTCAGTTTATTACTTTTCTTATCCTCATTTTACTATTTAAAAAGATCGTCAACTTAAGTGCCAGGATAACAGTCCTAGAAAAACTTGTTAAACCGGTAAAAATGAATTATAGAGAAATTCAAATTCAGACAGAAGAAATAAATAGTGAAGTTGTTTCAAAATTGGATCGTAAGGTTACAGAAAGAAAGCCAGTTTTCACACAATCACCCTTAATTTATCCAGTAGCCGTACAGCAGCTACCTGATGAAGAGAATGAACAAAATACTTGGGTTCCAGTTGAAATGTTAGACTTACGAAGATTTAAGGAGGCAATAGCATCTTATGGCATGCACTCCCCATATGTAAAGCAAATGTTAAACACCTGGTCAACTTGTAATAGGATTATACCAAAGGACTGGCGGGAATTGGCACAGGCTGTTCTTGAACCCGGACAAAATCTCCAGTGGAAAATGTGGTTCAGTAATGAGGCTAAAAATATAGAAAGACAATGGAGGGATAGCGGAATACAAGTCTGCCAGGATCAGCTTATTGGCGAAGGCCAATATGCTTCAGTACAAACACAATGTTCATATGATGTCCAAACCCTACTTCTATGTAAAACGGCAGCTTTGAATGCATGGGACAGAGTTGAAGAACCAGGAAAAAAAACTGAGTCATTTACAAAGGTTATACAGGGCCCCAAAGAATCTTTCACAGACTTCTTACAAAGATTGACTTCAGCAGTACAAAAAATGGTCCCGAATTCAGAGGCTAGTCAGATAATAATTGAATCTTTGGCCTTTGAGAATGCAAATGCAGCGTGCAAAAGAATAATTAGGCCGTTAAAGGCAAGATCTGCACCTTTGGAAGATTGGATTAGAGATACAGTTAATGTAGAGGCTTATGACCATGATGATATGTGGGTAGGAAAAGCAATTTCAAAAGGTTTGAGCAATGTTAGATGTTTTGGATGTGGAAAGCAAGGACATTTGAAAAGGGATTGTAAACAGGTCATTCCTAGAAATAATGTTTATTCAAGGAACACTGGCAACAGAATGCCCCTTCCTTCTGGAGTATGCAGAAGGTGTGGTAAGGGAAAACACTGGACTAACGAATGTAGATCAACAAGGGACAGACAGGGTAACCCTCTGCCTCGACCTTCGGGAAACTCCCAGAGGGGCCTCAGGCAGGCCCCCACAGTAAATCCAGTTCAAACCTTTCCTGCAGTTGTAGAGGAAACCCCTACTCAAAGCAACTAAATAACCAAATGTCTATTGGAATAAATCATGTTAGTCGAGATGATGAAACAGAGAAAATAGGAAATACAGGAAAAAACATAAAGAAAATTTTTTGGCAAACTTCTATTAATGAACAAAGACCAAAACTAACAATAAAAATAAATGGTGTTTTGTTGTCTGGTCTGGTAGACACAGGTGCTGACATTACCATAATTGCACCAGAATTTTGGCATCCAACTTGGCCTCTTCAGGAGGTAAACATTCAACTCTTAGGAATTGGGACATTATCTAGAGTGAAACAAAGTGTAAGATGGCTTGAATGTATAGGTCCAGAAGGACAGAAAGGAAAATTAAAACCATATATGGCTAACATAGCTATGAACCTGTGGGGTCGAGACTTGTTACAACAGTGGAATACTCAGATTAATATCCCTCCAATCTCAGAAACAAATCATAAATTAGTACATGTTTCTGAGAGAAATATTAAAAGATATTATTCTAATGAGTGCTCACCAGCCATCCATGTCATACAAGAACAGGGCACAACAACTGATAATCTTCCAAAAACATTAACAGCTCTACCTTTAAAATGGTCAACAGACAAGCCTGTATGGGTTCAGCAATGGCCTTTAACAACAGAGAAACTCCAGGCTTTACAAGAGCTGGTGGAAGAACAGTTAAATGCTCATCATATTGAAGAATCAACCAGCCCTTGGAATTCTCCTGTATTTGTTATAAAAAAAAAATCTGGTAAATGGAGAATGGTAACAGACCTTAGAGCAATTAACAAAGTAATTCAGCCAATGGGCTCTTTACAATCTGGAATTCCTTTACCTACTCTGTTACCAAAAGGCTGGCCTCTCATAGTTATTGATTTAAAAGACTGTTTCTTTTCAATACCCTTACAAGAAAAAGACAGAGAAAGATTTGCTTTCACAGTGCCTACTTATAATAATTCTCAACCGGTTAAAAGATTTCAATGGAGGGTTCTCCCACAGGGAATGTTGAATAGCCCAACTTTGTGCCAATATTTTGTAAAACAGCCATTAGAAGTGGTACGTAAAAAATTTCCTAAATCTATAATTTATCATTATATGGATGACATTTTATTAGCTGATTCAAATGCAGATACTTTAGAAAGAATGTTTGAAAAAGTAAAGAAAATTTTGCCTTGCTGGGGATTACAAATTGCTTTAGAAAAGGTACAAAGAGGAGATTCTATTAATTATTTAGGATATAAAATAGAACTTCAAAAAATTAGACCTCAAAAAGTGCAAATTAGGAGAGATCGACTACAGACTCTTAATGACTTTCAAAGATTATTTGGAGACATTTCTCATCTAAGAACTATTGTTGGGGTAAAAAATGATGAACTGAATAATTTGTTTAAAACCTTAGAAGGTGATAAGGACTTAAATAGTCCAAGAGAATTATCACCTGAAGCTGAGAAAGAATTGGCCTTGGTAGAAAAGAAAGTACATGAAGGGCATGTGGATCGTATTGATCCAAAGCTGGATTGCATTTTGGTTATTTTACCTTCTAGGCATTCCCCAACAGGAATATTAATGCAAAGGGAAGATATTATATTGGAATGGATATTTTTACCAAATAAACCAAATAAAAAATTAAAAACTTATGTGGAAAAAATCTCTGACTTGATTTGGAAAGGAAAATTGAGACTTCGTCAATTAGCAGGAATAGACCCAGCAGAAATTGTCGTACCTTTAACTAAGGAGGACATTGAAAAATTATGGATAGAAAATGAAGCTTGGCAAAAAGCTTGTAGTAATTTTTTGGGAGAAATTAACAGCAAATATCCCAAAAGCAATAGAATTGATCTTATAAAGAGAGCTGATTGGATCTTGCCTCAAATTGTGAGGAAAAAACCCATATCTGGAGTTTGTACATTTTATACAGATGCCAACAAACAAGGAAAGGCAGGTTACAAATCAGAAAATTTAAGTAAAGTGGTTCAAAGTCCTTATAATTCAGTTCAAAAATCAGAATTGTATGCTATTCTGTTGGTATTAATGGATTTTTCAGAACCTCTCAATATAGTAACTGACTCTCAGTATGCTGAAAGAGTAGTATTACATATTGAGACTGCAGAATTTATCCACGATGCTTCAGAATTAACTTCATTATTTATTCAATTACAAGATACAATCAGAAAACGGAGTCATCCTTTATATATAACTCACATCCGATCCCATACTGGTCTGCCAGGCCCTCTAGCACAAGGCAATGATGAGATTGATAAATTATTGATAGGAAATGTGCTGGAGGCCTCAGAATTTCATAAAAAACATCATGTAAATAGTAAAGGTTTAAAAAAGGATTTTTCCATAACCTGGCAACAAGCCAAAGAAATAGTAAAGAAATGTCCTACTTGTTCCTTCTACAATCAAACACCATTACCAGCAGGATGTAACCCAAAGGGTACTCAGAGGAATGAAATCTGGCAGATGGACGTGTTTCACTTTGCAGAATTTGGAAAACTGAAATATGTACACCACACTATCGATACTTATTCAGGATTTCAATGGGCAACTGCTTTGAGTTCTGAAAAAGCTGATTCTGTAATCACTCATTTGCTAGAAGTTATGGCCATTATGGGTATACCTGCACAAATCAAAACTGATAATGCTCCATCATATGTCTCTGTTAAAATGAAACAGTTTTTTGCTTATTATAATATAAACCATGTTACAGGTATACCACATAATCCTACAGGTCAAGCAGTTATAGAAAGATCAAACAGAACTCTAAAGGATATGCTAAATAAACAAAAAGGAGTAACAAAAACCCCCAGAAATAGACTACATAATGCTCTATTAACTTTGAATTTTCTCAATGCCAATGAGAAAGGAACAACAGCTGCAGAGAGACATTGGATAATAGAAAAAACTACAGAATTAAATCAACCTATATACTTTAAGGATGTGCTGACCTCAGAATGGAAACCAGGGTATGCGTTACGTTGGGGACGAGGTTTTGCTTTTATTTCTACAGGAGAAGATAAGCTGTGGGTACCATCAAAATTGATAAAGGTTCGATTTGAACAAGAGAGACCTCTTAATTAGAGGAGGTGATAGTTCATCAACTATCGTAAACATCCAATTTAAACTAACTTACACCAGTAACACATGCCTTTTCATTTAATCAGATAACTTGTCAAAAAGGAACATCCCCAAAAAACCTTGGGGAAAGGTTTTTGTTTTTGTCTTTTAGGAGAATGAAGGTTAACGAATTTGAAGAACACTGGACAAATGAGACAACTGAAGAAAAGGAACAAATCATCTATCCTAAGAAACAGAGTGAAATGGCGTATGGGTATGTTATCTAAAAAAATTTTATGTCTTCCTAAATGTTTGTTTCTGCTTTTCTTTAAAGATTTAACACTATTTAACTTCTAATAGTCCCAGTTCAATTAAAATTTAAAGCTGACTTTGGAGTTGGAGAATGGCTCTCTCCTTCTTTAAACTCAAGCATGTTGTTAAAAGGAAAATGCAAACTCCCTGTATCATGCCAGAGGAAAAGAGCCATCTTCTGCTATGGGACAGGAGAAAAGCCAAATTAATTAAGGGACTATTCTATTACGAATCTCAACTCTTTGATTCTATTCTGATTCTTTAAACTTTTCTTAAAGTATGAATTTTATATCAAAATTTACAAGATCAATATATATAGATATATATACATTTTAAACTTTGTTAAGATATAAATGGTCATATAGAGTACTAACTAATTCTAAAAAGTCGCATATATAGTCTTTGTGTTCGAGTCTCTTATCAGTTTTTTGCAGGAAATCACGGTTAGGCCTAACATCAACTGAAGTCTCCAGGAAGAAGATGGGGCCCCACAACAACAACAATTCCACGTGGACAATAATAACATCACTAAGCTGACAAACATCATCTACAGATCAGCTTTGAACTACAAAGTGCTCAGAGCAATTTTGAGAAGAGCTAGCTGAGATGATCCAGTCTCAAAGACTACTTGAATAAGGATTTGAGATAAACCCTGAATTTTGGCATTATACACAGACTGGATAACGAAGGATATATTTACCTTTCCTAGAATTTGACAATTAACCTAAAATTTTTCTTTCAGGATAAAGATACCTTCGCCCATACCCAGCAGGAAGCAATTTCAAGAATACGACGCCCACATTCCCAAAGAGGTGGTGTGGGGCGGTTGGTTTTTTTGGTCTTTTAATGGGTTTTGGGTCTGGGATAATTTTCATTGATTAGGGGGGTTGGTTACAAGTTGTTGTCAAGGGTTAGGAAAAAGGCTAAGCAAAGGAGATTAGATTTAAGGTTCTTATTAAAAAAAAAAAAAAAAGAAAGAAAGAAAAGAAAAATGTAAATACTTTACATTGGATTGGATTGTTTTATATTGTATACAAATTATATATATTGAAATTGATATTGTTAGAAAATGTTATATATATTTTTCTAATTGTACCGTTCATCTAACAATGTAATGCAATTTTCTGATCCTTGAATGTTATTACCAACTATTAGGATATAAAGAAATGAAAGTTAGTAGTTAGATATTATAATAGAACTTGTAGTTATATTAGGTATGTTTTCAAGATTGAGTAGATATATTTTAGATAGACAGGTTATCTTCAAACCCTTCAGAGATCTACAGAATATGGCATTTAAAATGTTTTAATAACTTAGAAAATTTTTCTTTTTTGTTATGACTATGAGACATGTCGGCTCCTGGCAGTACCAATCTACTTCAGAGAAAATATGGGCATTGAAGAAACTGCATATGGAGTTAACTTTCATTGTGGCAAAAGTTAGCCACTGGACAACAAAGTATCCTCGAATCAACAGGACAAAATGGACAAACAGGACATAAAACAAAGGATTACTGATTCTTGCCAAAACAAGTGTGGTTATGGCTTTATCAAAAGGCATCTTCAGAGGCCAGGACAATATGGCACCATCCCTGAAGTGGCCTTCGCAATTCGAAAAAGGTACAGTGCCCTTTTCTTCGAAGGCAGCTGAACAGGCAGTGGGCCGATGGCCTCTGATGTGCAATGGAACAGCAGCTGAAACAGTTATTCTTGAAGAGTAACTAAGCTCACGCCTCTCAATAGTAGACTGGCATTTGATGGAGGGATATGGAGAAGAATGGGATGCTGAGATGAAGCCATATATACACAGCCAGGAAGAATGGACAGCTGAGTTGGAAAACCATCAGCAATTTCCAGAATTTGAAATCCTGAATCATGACATGACACTGGTGGAATTCAGGTGTTTCTGGTACATGGACTACTCTCACTCAATGTGAGGTTGAACTGTTGACCTTGTGTACATCCTGCTTCACAAATGAGTCTGTCGGATATGCTGGGCCTATAGGCTGAAGATGATGCCCCAGCACTTCGGAGAAACCTCAGGTGACTGTCCAGACAGCTGTCTGTTTCTGTCAACTCACAAATTTTTTGGAGGTTGCTTATGTGCACTTCCTGTTTTTATTTTTGTTAGCTAATATTATTTCCTTCTTGGGTCTCTGAGGGAGTTGAAGATTAGTTAGTTATAGTTGAAGGTTAGTTAGTTATAGTTGAAGATTAATTAGGATACATTTTGAACTTACCAAAATAGGATAGATAATGAAATTATTTTCTCTGAATTTGTCAAATACAAATGGACTAGACATTGTTTAGGTATTTATTACTTGTATATATTGTATATAGTTATTATCCTTTTGTATATAGTTTTTCTTATATTAGTTATAAGCTTTTTCTTTTTTTTCCTTTTTATTAAAATAGAAAAGGGGAAATATGGTGATATTTTATTTGTATTAAAATGTTATTTGTATGTTAATAAATAAAGTTGCCCGGGGGTCAGAGCTATTAGCAAGCCATAGGAAAGCAGGGCAGTGGTAGCGTATGCTTGTAATTCCAGCACTTAGTAGGCAGAGCTGGGTAAGTCTCTGTGTGTTCAGGGATACAGCCATTATTGGATACACATGCCTTTAATCTTAATACCAATCATGGAAAACCTGGAGGCCTATACAGACAGGCTGTGAGGAGGCGGTCATGTGGTTGGGTTTACAACCAATGAGAAGGCAGGACAGGAACTCTATATAAAGACTTTAACACAGGGGTAGCTCTGGTTCGGAGAGGTAGGACCACTGCAGGAGGAAGGGTAAGGTTTTGGCTCTTGGCTCTGACCTCTTGGCTTTCTTCTTTGCATTGGTTCTGTGTTTATTGTTTGATGGGAAGGTTGGATACATCTACATTATAATGCAATTTTTTTTGAAAAGAAGAGAGTCTGAGATGGGAATGTTCATCAAATAGTTCTTTTAACTAAAGTACTATCTGAGGACATTTTTATTTGGGATATCAAACAGAAGACCTGGAAACTGTGGCCTATGTAGCCAGGCTATGTCTTCAGCTGGCAGTGAACATGACAATAATTTCTATGTTGTACTGCTTGGCAGGAAAAAAAGATACAAAAATGAAGAGTACAAGGGAGTTTTTATGGATATCAGAAAGTCACAGAGTCCAAGAGTAGATGGCAAACCCAGACTCTATGTAATGAGGCCAGGGCAGGATGTGATATTTGAGGGGTCTTAACCT